>NW_024352787.1:15012449-15304929 GCF_902729225.1 Pteropus medius | reverse complement strand
TTTTTTTTTTTTTTTTTTTTTTTTTTTTTTTTTTTTTTTTTTTTTTTTTTTTTTTTTTTTTTTTTTTTTTTTTTTTTTTTTTTACATCTGACCCTGACAATACACTGGGATTCCTAAACAAAGATTAGTAACTTTTCTGAAAATTGGCAATAAATGCCTTTGGGGAAGGAGTTGACCTCTCAGCATAGATGGTGTAGGCAAGAATGTAGACTATTCTATTTTCTTGTGAAATGCTGCATCCAGCAAGTGGTAAATCCTGCCATGTCCAGCTCAGCCCTGGAAAATAATCCTGAGTCGGATTGGTGGGAGATTGAGAAAAGAAGACAGAAAGTTGGGATCAGGAGGACCACCATCCACTGATGGTGGAGCAACAGGCACAGTTTTATTTTTGCAAGCTGCTTTTATACAAGAGTTTACAATTGCTAACTAAACTAAGATTATCCCCTCCCAACCTACACACCCTGCTATAATCATTTGCATTTCTATCACCATCTCATTGTTCTCTGATCAGTTCGTACTTCTCCATTCTTAGGAGGGCTCCTAGAGGTGAGGCAACCTTTGGTTGACCTCACAGATTGCAAGGACTCTGGCAGCTTGCAACCCGCTGTCCACAGTGAAATATTTATTATGATGTGTTGTTATTTGTGTAAGAGAATGGAATATTTATCAGGACAAATTGTTAATCTCTTAAAATCCGTTGTTTAAAAGAGTACAAAGAAATGTATCTTCTTCTCTTTAAAATGTCTGTTATTTTGCCATTCTCATAAGTTTTTTTTCTAATTCTTCCTACCCATTCACCCCTATCCTTTTCTCATTTGTGGTTCCTTGATATTTAATCCATTCTTATACTTCTTATAGTCTAACGAAACTGCCTGTTTTCTTGAACAAATCCCCAAATCTGTTAGAAACTTCCTGAGAACATAGGCCATGTCTTGTTCACCAGTGTATCCCCAGGGTTTAATACAATGTCTAAATACACATGACAATTGAAGTGAATATTCTGGTGACTAAAGTACATAAATTCAGGTAAATACCACACATTGAAGAATTGGCATAATGAGGCAAATTTCTCTCTAGGTGTCAGACTCATTATATCTGTACTGAAGACCCAGGGAACTATGAAAATATTATGCCTTTTTTTTTTTGTAGAAATGAGATAATTACTGTAAGTCACATTATGCAATTGTCTTAGTAACCCACAGGGCTGCGAGCACACACTGTGAATATAAAGACAGTCAAATTTTGCAAGCAAGTAATTTTCCAAGGGATGCAAACAGTTCCTGCTATTAATGAGGCAGGGATAGTGCTTTGCTCAAACATCTTTGCCAAAACAGAGACAGCTGAAATGTGCAATCGACATAGCTGGTCACAAGCTCATGATCAATTATCTCATTTATTCCTCCCCTGTGGGGTCTGAGTTATTACTGTCTCCTACTTTGTGGTAAATGGCACAAAAGACCTTGGAGCTGGGTCCTTTGGTTACAAGACCTGCCCTCTTGACATTTCATCATCCACTGTTTTCCCAAGCCAGCCAGATATAGGATATGAACTTCAGGGTATTGTAGTTGCAAAAAGGGTAAGTATGACCTAGCCCCTCTCTGCAAAGCTGGGACTTTGGGCCTTCCCTCAGGAGCCCCTGAGTTCTGGTTGTTCTTCTAGCCACTGCAGTGGATTTGTACTCTCAAAACATGGTTTTTCCACTGCTTCAGATTCATCTGGCACATTGGTTACTTTTGGGTGAGTGGAAACTGTAAGTGCCCCATAAAAGATGAAGGTAAAATTCACATTCCTTTCTTAGTCTGCGCTGAAAGCACAGGTTCTAAATCCTAGGCAGGAACAGTCAGCTCCTGCCTAGTCTTCACAGATCTGATCTCACTAAGAATGCTCCTTTGTCTCTGGGCACTCACTTTAAGAAGGACATTGATGAATTATAATGTAGTGAGCAGAGAAAGGGAAGGAGAGGAAATATGCACTATCACCCACCAGCTCCTCTCCATGCAGCAGGCTTCCCCACCTTGGGCTTGGATACCATGTTGGGGTCTTATTCTGCCCTCCACATTCCCACCCTCCATCTCCTCCCTTGTGGCTTCTCATCACTCAACATTCCATGACCCGCCTCTTAGCCTCCCTTCTTCTCAGGGTACCCTATTCTTTTCCTTCCTATCCCTTATTACAAGTCGTAACAATACATATATTTCTTAGTGTTTAAAGTCTGTTACCTCAATTGTAACCTTTAGTTGCAAAAGGATTTTATTTTATTTATTTTATTTTATTTTTTAAAATTAAGTTTATTGGGGTAACATTGGTTAATACAATTATATAATTTTCAGGTGTACATTATAATTTAACATCTGTATATTGTATTGTGTGTTTACCACTCAAAGTCTAGTTTCCTTCAGCTACCATATATTTTATCCCCTTTACCCACTTCACCCTCCACATACCCCCCTATACTTTACTCCCTTTACCCCATCTATCTCCTCCCGGCTCCCCCACTCCCTACCCTCTGGTAACATGGACTAGTCTATAGTCCATGTCCATGAGTCTCTGTTTGTTTGTCCTGTTCCTTTGTTGCTTTTAGGTTTATATCCCACATATAAGTGATATCATGTGATTTTCAACTTTTTCTGTCTGGCTTATTTCGCTTAGCATGATTATCTCGAGGTCCATCCATGTTGTCGCAAAAGGCAATATTTCATCTCTTCTTATGACTAATATTCCATTGTATATATGTATCACAGCTTCTTTAGCCAATCATCTATTGTAGGACACTTTGGCTTCTTCCATGTCCTGGCCACTATGAATAATGCTACTAGGAACATTGGTGTGCAAATATCTTTTGGGGTGTGATTTTTTAAGTCTTTGGGTTAAATATCCAGTAGAAGGATTGCTGGATCATATGGTAGATAAATTCTTAGTTTTTTGAGGAATCTCCATACTGTTTTCCATAGTGGCAGTGCCAATTTGCAATCCCACTAGCAGCGTATGAGGGTTCCTTTTTCTCCGTATCCTCTCCAGCATTTGTTATTATTTGCCCTGTTGATTATAGCCATTCTAACAGGTGTGAGATGGTATCTCATTGTAGTTTTAATTTGCATTTCTCTAATGTTAACGATGTTGAGTATCTTTTCATATGTTTGTTGGCCATTTGTATGTCCTCTAGGGAGAAGTGTCTGTTCAGATCCTCTGCCCATTTTTTAATTGGATCATTTGTTTTTTGTTGTTATTGAGTTGTATGAGTTCTTTGTATATTTTGGATATTAGGCTCTTATCAAAGGCGTTGCTTGCAAATATATTTTCCCATTGAGATGGTTGTCTCTTTACTTTGTTGATGATTTCTTTTGCTGAGCAGAAGCTTTTTATTTTGATGTATTCCCATTCATTTATTTTTGCTTTTACTTCCCTTGCCTTTGAGGTCAAATTCATAAAATCCTCTTTAAGTTCAAGGTCCTTGAGTTTTGTTCCTATGTTTTCTTCTATGCATTTTATTGTTTCAAGTCTTATATTTAGGTCCTTAATCCATTTTGAGTTAAATTTGAGTTAAATTTGCTATGTGGTGATAGACAACAGTCTAATTTCATTCTTTTGCAGGTAACTTTCCAATTTTCCCAGCACCATTTATTGAATAGGCTTTCCTTTCTCCACTGTATGTTTTTCGCTTAATTGTCAAAAATTATTTGCCCATATAAATATGGGTTTACTTCTGGACTCTCGATTCTGTTCCACTGGTCCATGTGTCTGTTTTGCTGCCAACACCATGCCGTTTTGATTACTGTCGCTATACAAATTATACTATAGTATAATTTGAAGTTGGGCAGAGTGATGCTTCCAGCGTCATTCTTTTTTCTCAGGATGGCTTGGGCAGTTCAGGATCTTTTGTGCTTCCATACAAATCTGATGATTTTTTGTTCCATTTCTTTAAAAATTACTGATGGGATTTTGATAAAAATTGCATTAAATCTATATAATGCTTTAGGTAATATGGTAATTTTAACTGTGTTGATTCCTCCAATCCAAGAGTACGAAATATCTTTCCATTTCTTTGTATCTTCTTCAATTTCTTTTCATAGATTTTATATTCAGGTCCTTAATCCATCTTGTAGTTTTTATTATATAGGTCCTTCACATGTTTCATTAAATTAATTCCTAGGTATTTTATTCTTTTTGTTGCAATTGCAAAAAGAATGATTTTTTCCACTTCTTTTTCTGATGCTTCATTATTAGAGTATAGGAACGCTATGGATTTTTGAATGTTGATTTGTATCCAGAGATATTACTGTATTTGCTTAATGTTTCTAGTAGTGTTCTTGTGGAGTCTTTAGGGTTTTCTACAAAGAGAATTATGTCATCTGCAAATAGTGACAGTCTCACTTCTTTGTTTCTTATTTGGATGCTTTTCATATCTTTCTCTTGTCTGATTGCACTCGCTAGGACCTCCAAAGTTATATTGAATAACAGTGGTGACAGTGGATAGCCTTGCCTTGTTCCTGATCTTAGAGGGAAGGTTTTAGTTTTTCACCATTAAGTATAATGTTCGCTGAGGATTTGTCAAATATGGCCTTTATTATGTTAAGATACTTTCCTTCTATACCAATTTTGTGAAGTGTTTTGATCATAAATGGATGCTGTATCTTGTTGAAGGCTTGTTCTGCATCTATTAATGTGATCATATGATTCTTATTTTTTAATTTGTTTATGCGGTGTATCATATTAATTGATTTGTGTATGTTGAACCATTCCTGTGCCCCTGGGATGAAACTCACTTGTTCGTGGTGTATAATCTTCTTAATATGTTGCTGTATTCAGTTCGTTAGTATCTTATTTAGGATTTTTTGCATCTGTGTTCATGAGAGATATTGGTATGTAGTTTTCTTTTCTGTGTGTTATCTTTACTAGGTATTGGTATCAGAATAATATTGGCCTCATAAAATGAATTGGGAAGTATCGCCTCCTCTTCAATTTTTTGGAAGTGTTTGAGGAGAACAGGTATTAAATCTTTTCGAATGTTTGGTAGAATTCACTGGTAAAGCCATCTGGTCCTGATCTTTTACTTTTTGGTAGGTTTTTGATAAATGTTTCAATTTCCATACTGCTGATTGGTCTATTTAGATTTTTTCTGTTCTCGTTTCAGTCCAGGAAGATTGTATTTTTCCAAGTACTGGTTCATTTCGTCTAGGTTATTAAATTTGATGTTATATACTTTTTCATAGTGTTCATGTATGATCCTTTGTATTTCTGCGATATCAGTCATAATTTTCCCTCTTTCATTCTTAACTTTGTTTATTTGTATCCTTTCTCTTTTCTTTAGTGAGTTTAGCCAGGGGTTTGCCAATTTTATTGAACTTCTCAAAGAACCAGCTCTTTGTCTCATTTATTTTTTCTATTGTTTTTTTGTTTTCAATTTTGTTTATTCTCTAATTTTGATTATTTCTTCCCTTCTGCTGACTTTAGGCCTCATTTATTCTTCCTTTTCTAGTTTTTTAAGATGAAGCACTAGGTTTTTTATTTGGGCTTTTTCTTTTTTTTTTTGGAGGTAGACCTGTAATGATATGAACTTTCCTGTTATGACAGCTTTTGCCATGTCCTAAAAGTTTTGATCATTATCATTCGTTTCTCTTGATCTCTTTTTATTTCTTCTCTTACCTAGTTATTCTTCAGTAGCATATTGTTTAATCTCCATGTATTTGTGGTTCTTTCTGCTTTCTTTTTGCATATGATCTCTAGTTTCAAATCAGTATGATCAGAGAATATGGTTGGTATGATTTCAACCCTCTCACATTTGTTGAGGCTATCTCTGTGTCCCAGTATGTGGTCAATTTTTGAGAATGTTCCATGTGCATTAGAGAAGAATGTATAAGCAGCTGTTTTGGGATAGAAGGCTCTGCAAATGTCAATTATGTACAGTTGGTCTAATGTGTCATTTATGGATGATATTTTCTTATTGATTTTCCGTTTGGTTGATCTGTCCATCCGACAGTGGGGTATTAGGTCCCCTACTACTATAGTGTTTTGGTCTGTTTCTCCCTATAGTTATGTTAGTAATTGCTTTACATATTTCGGGGCTCCCTGTTTCGGAGCATAGATATTAATAAGTATTATGTCTTTTTGGTGCATGATTCCCTTTATCATTATGAAATGTTCCTCAGTATCTTTCTTTACCTTTTTTATTTTGAAGTCTATTTCGTCCGATATTAGTACTGCTACTCCTGCTTTTCTCTTAATGCCAATAGCTTGAAATACCATTTTCCATTCTTTCATTTTGAGTCTATATTTGTCTTTAGAGCTGAGATGTGTCTCCTGGAGGCAGCATATGGTTGGGTTTTGTTTTTTGATCCATTCTGTAACTCTGTAACTGTGCCTTTTTATTGGTGAGTTCATTCCATTTACATTTAGGGTGATTATTGAAATATGAGGTCTTCTTATAGCCATTTTATCTTTTGCTTTCTGGTAGCTCAGTGTTTTCATTGCTTTCTTGTCCTTGTCATTCTGTTTTTTTTTTTTTTTTTGGTTGTCTTTTGTAGGTTTTGCCTCTGGTTCTTTTTGTTTTATGTTATATACTTCCACTCTGAATCTTTGGTGTGTGGTTACCATTATGAATATGAAAAGGATAGTTATATATGTACAGTTGTGTATTTTCTGTTGTGCGTGCCTTATCTCCATTCCCCTTTGTGAATTTGGATCTTTGCATCTTTTCCTTTTAGTCTTTGTTGTCTCTATTTGTCTTTATGTATGCTGAACGTTCATTACTATCTTGTTATAACAATTCACTTCTTATTATTTAAGGTTTAATGCCCTGTTCTTAGTAAGGGTTCTAATCCTCTGCTTCTATTTGCCTGATAGTCACTCTACTCCTAATTATGTATTTTTGTTGTTGTTGTTGTTATTTTGTTTTAGGTGAGTTGACTCCTTTCAGTATGTCCTGTAGTGTAGGCCTCGTAGTGGAGAATTTCCTCAGTTTTGTATGTCTGGACAAGTCTTTATTTCTCCTTCATATCTAAAGGAGAGCTTAACTGGATACATTATTCTAGGCTGGTAGTTCCTTTCACGTAAAGTTTAAATATTTGATTCCATTTCTTTCTGGCTTGTAAGTTTTGTGCTTTGAAGTCTGAGGATAATCTAATGGGTTTACCTTTATATGTTACCATTTTCTTCTCCTTGGCTGCCTTGAGAATTCTATCTTTGTCATTGATTTTTGATAACTTTAATGCAATGTGTCTTGGTGAAGGCCTTTTTGGGTTGAGATAATTGGTTGTTCTGTTGACTTCTTGAATTCCAAGCTCCAGTTCATTCCTTAGATTTGGGAAATTCTTGTCCATTATTTGTCTGAAAACACTTTTAGTCTCTGCTCCTTTTTGCCTTCGATAATGCCTATTATTCTTATGCTTCCTTTCCTGATGGTATCAGCTAGTTCTTGTATTTCTCTTTCATTGTTTTTCATTCTTTCGTTTCTTTCTTCTTTCTTCTGATGCATTTCTAGATGTCTGTCTTCAATATCTCTGATCCTTTCCTCCATTTGGTAGACTCTATTTCTTATACTTGCTATTTTATTTTTCAACTCTTGCAGTGTGTTCTTCATCTGCAGAAGTTCTATTTGGTTCTTTTTGAGGGTTTCATTCTCCTTGCTCTGCTCATCTAGTTGTTTTTTCAATTCCTGAAATTGTCAATATGATTTGTTTTCCGTCTCACTGAGTTTTTTCAGAAGTACCATCTTATATTCTGTCATTTAAGTTGCATATTTCTGTGTCTGTAAGCTTATTTTCTGCAGATTTTTCTCTTTCTTTTTGAGATGCCTTGTCACCTTGGTTGTTCATGGTGTTTAATGGACTATTTCTCCTCCTGGGCATTAATGGAAGTATGTTATGCTGTTTTCCAGTAAGGAGGTTTATTTTATAAAGGTCTGTCTGTAGTCTGTTACAAAGAAGGCACTTTTCCTTTCATTTCCAGTAGGTGGCGTCTAAGCCTCTTGGATCCTTGCTTTATATAATGCCTTAAAGTACTTCTGGCACTTTTATGTGCAGATCCCATGCTCAGATGTACTGGTGTGCAGTTTGGGTGTTTTTTTGTTGAGTTTTAGATGTTCAGCTTATTGTTATTCAAGGGGAGAAATCTGGGGATGTCTCTCACTCTGCTATGTTTTCCATTGAAATACCGCTCATAGCACTGGTCGCCCACTGGGAATTGAAATGTAGCTTACATGGCTGGCCTCCTTTGCTGCGATTGGAAAGGCTACTCACAACAATGGCCACCCATCTGTGAACACTTGGTCCTGAATCACCTGGAGCTGAGCTTGGCAGCAAGCCAATAACAGTGCCCTGGCAGTCTGCAGATTGAGTGGGGCGGGGTCTCAGAGAGTCATTCAGATCAATACAGCCTCAGTCTTTCTGCAAATTTGGCAACTGTTGTGAATTCCCGCATAAGACCCAGGTCACAGCAAGACCAGCTGCTGTCTGAGACTGACCCACAGACTCTCGGTATCTGCTCAAGTTCATGATGGCAGAAGAGCTCTGCCTACTCCTACAGACGAAGTGTGCCTCACAGAACTGGTCACCTCCTGGGAATGGAAATGTAGCTTACAGGCCTAGCCACTCATGCTGTGATTGGAAAGGCTACTCACAACTATGGCCGCCTTGCTGTGAACACTTGGTTCTGATTCACTTGAGCTGAGTTAGGCAGCAAGCCAATAATACCTGCCCCAGGCAGTCTGCAGGTTGGGTGGGGCGGGGTCTCAGAGCAACAGTGGCTATCAGATCAAAACAGCCTCTGTTTTGCTGGAAATTTGGTAACTATTGTAAGTTTCCGCAGATGACCCAGATCACAGCAAGACCAACATGCTGTCTGGGACTGGCCCACAGGTCCCCATGCCCAAGTTCATGTTGGCAGCAGCGATCTGCCTGAACTTATCTCTGAAATGGGGCTCACAGCGATGGCCGCTGTTGCTGGGATAGAAACACTGCTCACAACAATGGCTGTCCTGCTGTGAATACTTCACTCTGAATCACTCAGCTCAGGGCTTGGCAGCCAACCATAAACAACTGCCCCACCCCCCGGCAGTCTCAGACTAGCATCTCCTAAGGGCTCCGTGGGAGGGGTCTGCACAATCAAGCTGGCGTGGTCTGTAGGAGGGCCTGACTAAGGCACAATGGTGGCTGCCTTTCCAGCCCTCTTTCTGACTCTAGGTAATGGAGACTTTTTCGGAATGAATCCTGTGCAAGCCTCAGACCCACCGCCGATATCCCGGGTGAGTGTCCGCAGATCAGAAAACCTTTGCGTGGGTCCTTTAAAAGAATGTCTAGGAGCTCAGTCGCCTTCCATCTCACCCAGACGGCCGGAATCCCCTCTAGTTTCTACAGTCAGAGTTATTGGAATTTACTTTTCCCTGGGCTGGGACCCTCGGCTGAGGAGCCCCCAGATAAGACCAGGACCCCTCTCTCCTTCAGGAGAGCCTCTGCAGCCTTGCTATCCCTCCCAGTAATCCTCCACCACCCGCAGGTGCAGGTCCAGCCCGATTTGGGACTTTGCCCCTCCTACCAGCTTCGGTGTGGCCTCTTTATATTATCAGACGTAGGAGTTATGATCAGCTGGACTTCAGGTGATTCTCTTCCTTGATTATTTTATAACTTGGTTGAAATTTCAATGTGGTTCTGGGAGGAGACGAACTCTGCTTTTACCTAGTCTGCCATCTTCCCAGATCCTCAGAAAGGATTTTATTAGTTTTACCCAACATCGTGGCTCCTGTATCTTTCTCATCCTGGCAGATCATTGAATCTTGATAAGTATCTGCTGAATGAGCAAATGAATGAATGAGTACTTGAAGTATAGATGAATAAATTTATGAATGAGTCCCATGTGTTGGATGATGATGGGTTTCAGGCTGGAGAAGAGATAATATAGACTGGGACCCATGAGACCTGGACCCCAAATGGAAAGTGTGGTTGGATGTTGTCTTTATACCTCATTTTCAAACCCAAATATGGACCAGTTACTAAAAGCTTTAAGAGGAAGATTTTCACATTGAGATTTCACACATGTATTCAAAGTGAAATAAACTGCCATAAAAGCAATTGTATCTTTATTTCTGTAAGCATTAAAGAACCAGCTGGTTAAGCACTTGCCAAGAGTGTTGCTAAGTGGGAAAGAAATTCCTGCATTTAAAAGGGGTTGGTCCAGAGAGTACCTGGTTACTTCTAGCTCTCTGAATCTCTGACTCCAGATACTTTTCCCTTTGTTGAGCTGGAGATAACATTAATATCCTTTGCTCTTTCTTTCCGTTAAATATACTATTGGCTGATATGTTTTTCTATTCTACTTTTTTTCTTTCCTGGAAATATAGATGAGGTCTTATCGGAAAACTTTCTGGACTATAAGAACCGTGGAATTAATGGTTCTCATCGGGGCCAGATCATCTGGAAGATTGATGCCAGCTCTTACTTTATGGAACGTGAGTACTTTTCCCACTGTTGCTCAGAACAAAGCAGAATTCAGAACAAAGTTGAATTCTGCTTTGTTCTTCATACTGTTGTATTTTCTCCACTTAAAAATGTGCCATGTAAAAGAGAGATGTAGACTTGATGAGATGCTTAAAAATAGTGAGTAGTGTACAGCAGTTTCACTACTGTTTCAGCCATCCAAAACAGACCAGAAAGATCCTACTTTAATTGCAAGAGAAAGTTTTGTTCATGTTCATTCATCAGCTTCTGGACTCAGGACATTTTGGCTCACATTCCTTAACTTTCACTCAATGGCTCCTCCAGGCACTCTCAAACTTTGTGATAGTTGCCCCTTTTGTTTCCTGTTGTCTGGTTTTGGCTTTGCTTGACTCAGTCCTTCATGGCTCCTTGCTCATGGCCCCATGTTGGGGATATTCTTCACTTTGCCCTGATCTGTGCTCTGGTTACAATTCCTCTTTGATTCTTGATCTACTAACATTCCTGGATGTATGAACATATATTTTATTGAAATATTTTCTAAAACTTCTGCTGTCTTTGAGAATAAATCATTTTCACAGTTATAGGAAAATGTTTTTCATAGGTGCTCATACTGGTGCATTTTCCATTGCATGAGAGACTATCTCTATGGGCCTCATGTTTGCCAGCTCAAGGAATGCACAGATTACCTTTAGTCTATAACTCCTTCCCCCTCACTAGGTAATGAGAATGCTAAATGCACAAATCCCTTCATGCATTTTCTGATTTATAGCTGGTATTCTTTCAATATAACACTTTTAAAATAAATCGAATAGTTTATTGTGTTAACTTCTTGATTCTCAGAGGAAGTGATACATGGCCAGGAACCTAAGTTGTCTACTATCATTTGACTTGTGGTTTAAGAACAACTACAACCTCTAGCATGCTTCGATTCCATTTATATTTACTCTTATTTTCATTTATTCATTCAATAAACATTTTTAAGACCTATTATGTTCCAAAGACTAGAGCTTTTTGAAGATAAAAGGCCTAGTGCTTGCCTTTTATAAGCTTATGGTGTCTCTGCTCCTAGAAATGCCCCTTTTTTGCATTGGCACATGCAGAAGGGGTAGACAGTCAGAAAATTTGATACTGTTAGAGGGGATGCAATTTTATGGGATGTTGTTGCTGGCCCTTGACTTTGAGATAAGCATAACAAAATTTCCAACAAAAGATTTCCTTTTCCTTAATACTTTTCTCCCTGAGTCTAGATTTTCTCCCCTCTAATCCATCCTGCAGTGATACCAGACAAAATGCCTTAAACCCAATTCTGCTACTATCTGCCCCAAAACCTTGTGGCTCTGCTTTCTTACTACATCAGTTAAAACCTCTCTGCCTAGGTGTCAAGCCTCAAGAAAACTCACCCTTATCCTTCAACACTACTCTTCTATTCTCCCTACCATGCCCTCTTTTGCTCAAGTCATGCCAGTATCTTCCCTTATCTCACAAATAGCATCATTGATCATAAAAAACATGAGTGGGCTTGATTTGGGTATAAAAATAGGCCTCAGCTAGTGGTATCTAATAGGACTCCCCAAATGCCAGTAAGAACCAAAAAAAAAGTTAGAACTTCATTAGCAATGAATATTAGGCATAATAATTGATTGTATGTCCCAATCACATTGAAATTTTTGTGGGAGAGTTCTTCCTTCCTCCATACCTGTTTTCTTCTTTTGGGTTCTAACTAATTGAGAAACACAATTTAGCATCAGAATACAGTATCAGCTCCAAAGGTACATACATGAACACAACTTGCAAGTTTTATCTTTTTAGAGTCATGAAATAGGTATTAAGGACAATATAAAATCTCATGATGATTTCTTCATTCTGCATGTGCCAATGTGTAAATTGTGTATAAACTAATTTAGCAATAGTGCCATTCTGATCAAGGCAATTTTTTTTAAGATTCCCGTGACATATAGAGCATTTCCTGTATATTCATCTCAAATAAAAAATTCTTTAATATAATTGTCTTCATCAGCAGTATGAAGACAAACCTTAAGTATCATTAGAGGTATCATTATCATATAAAATCACCTATGTAAAATATATAAAATATTGTCATAATTGAGTGAGTGTATTCAAACCTGGTTAAGTAGCAATGTCCTATAGTAAATGGTTTGTCAAATCATATTCAAAACAACTAAAAGTTCAGCACCTTAGAAAAATGACATTTTAAAAAATGTTCTGGTTCAGACTCGAGAAAATCCCACTCCAGAATATACCTATTGGATTAGCAATATCTCAGTGCTTTGGAAAAATGGATAAAAGTGAAATTGAAAAGGTGGATGTTTACATTTGCAAATATATCAAATGAAAGATTAATATACTAAGAATGTATTATTCTGTTCAAATATAATTTTTCAAAAAATAAAAATTTATCAACAAAAAGCTTGAGTTTGTAAATAATTAGAATATTAACTTAGGACATATATATAAATCAAACTAAAGTGCTAAAATAAATTATAGCTTTAGTAGTTGGAATGTATTAAACAGTATAGAACATATTATATAAATTTATATTTTTTAATGTGAAATAACTTGCATTTCAAAAATGTACGATTAAAAAAGTACCAAATTAGAAAATAGGAAATGATTGAATGTACAAAATGTTACAATATGGCTACTCTTCGTTAACATGTCAAAACATCAAAGGTCCTCTTGCTATAATAAAAATACAGAATCCAGGCCATTAAGCAGAAGTTTACCGAAGCTTTGTTGATGAATCAGAAATAAGATTCTTGCAGTCTTTAAGTAGTGATAAACATGTTAATCTAATTGGTAAATTGGCTTCCAGAGTAGGTTAACACTGACCCTTCCTCTTTTCACGACCGCATCAGAGTTACAGCTAAACTAGAAAAACAAACAAACAAACAAACAAACAAATCCAACATTAAAAATCACCTGAAATCTAGCTGAACAAAGTCCTATAACTAAGGATATACAGAAGAAGCCAAGTTGAGACTGGAAGAAGGGGCAGATGCAGAACAAGCTGGTGGTTAAAAACCTTGAAGAATATCTCAGCTGCAGAGGTTTCTCCTGAGGAACAAGAGTTCCCAGCCCCATACCAGGCTCCCCAGCCTAAGATTCCACGGCTGGGAAGAGAATTCTTTATAACTTCTGGCTGTGAAAACCAGTGGAGATTGTGACTAATTGAAACACAGGGCTGCTGAAATGCCAGGAGTTCCTCTTAAAGGGCCTACACATGGACTTATTTGTTGACAGACTCACTTGCTCTGAGATTCGGCACTGGAGCAACAGCTAGAAAGGCACTAGGGACATATAGGGAAGAAGTGAATTGTCTGGCTTCAGGATGAGGACTAGAGAGGCAGCTTTCTCCAGACAGAATGCTGGCAGAAGCCATTTTTTCTTTTGTTGAGCTCTCCCCATACCCAGTGTTCAGACACAAGCGCAAGACCTGTTTAAGTCTCCATCAACCTCGTTAACATTGTTTGCCCTGCCCTAGTGATTCTCTGAGACCCCTCCCCGACTCCTGGGCCCACCCAAGCCACTTCCAGAGCCTTTTCCATACAAATGGCGTATCTTAGTTCATGCTGCAAACTTTCCTAAAATCTCTCAAAGGCTCACAAACCTCAAATATGCAGAATCTGTCCTTAGCATGCTCTGTATCTCTTGCTAAGCAGCACCAAGCCCGGCACTGGTGGGAGCTGGCCTTGGTTCACAGTTTATTCTCCCCCAGGCACCTCCAATCCCAGCACAAGTGACAACCCTCTACAGATCATCTTGTAGCTCATGCCAAGTGGTCCCTCATGGGACACAGGCAGTGACTGAACTTGGCCAGGACCAGAGCCCCTCCCAAGAGACCCCAGAACCAACACACTAAGTGGCAGCTTCAGATCACACCAGAGCATCACCCAATCACTTCCTTAAATGACACATCCAAGGGAGTCCCTGCTCTATATGGTCAGCTCCTCTAATGTGTCAGGGCCAATCCTCACAACCAATCAGCCTGAGAGTCAGTCCCTCCTATTGATGTGCAAACAGCAACCAAGGCTCTACAACAACAGAAGGGCACACAAAACCCCCACAAGTGACATATCTGGAGCGTCTGACTCAGATTATCAGGGAGACTGTACCACTGGGCCCCACAGAACACCTACTGTATAAGACCACTCTCCTAATACCATGAGACATAGCAGCTCTACCTAATACACAAGGGGGTGGGGAGGGGGGCAGCAGCCAAAATGATGAGACAAGGAAAAATGTCCCAAAAGAAAAACAGAACAAAGATCCAGAAAAAGAGCTAAACAAAATGGAGACAAGAAATCTACCAAATGCAGAGTTCAAAACACTGGTTATCAGGATGCTCAATGATCTCAGGAAGATCATTAACAAAGAGATAGGAAACATAAAAGATGACCCCAAAGAGGCCCACACCAAGACACATTATAATTAAAATGCCAAAGTTTAAAGACAAAGAGAATTTTAAAAGCTGAAAGAAAAAAGCAGTTAGTTAATTAAAAGAGAGATCCAATAAGACTGTCAGCTGATTTCTCAACAGAAACTTTGCAGATCAGAATGAATTCGCATGAAATATTCAAACTGATGAAAAAAAGAACCTAGATGAAATATTCAAACTGTTGAAAAAAAAGAACCCAGCAAGGCTATCATTTAGAATCAAAGGACAGAAAAAGAGCTTCTCAGACAAGAAAAAGCTAAAGGAGTTTATCACCAGCAAATTAACAATATAAGAAATGTTAAAGGGACTTCTCGAGGAAGAAGAATAAGAAGAAGGAGTGAGGATGAGGGGGAGGAGAGGAGGAGAGGAAGAATAAAATATAGATAATAAAATATTAATAACCACATATCTATCAATAATTACTTTAAATATAAATTTATTAAATGCTCCAATCAAAAGACATATGGTGGCTGAACGAATAAGAAAACAATAGCCTTACATATGCTTTATAAAAGACCCACTTAGATTGAAAGACACACACAGACTGAAAGTAAAGGGATGGAGAAAGATATTTCATAAAAATAGAATGAAAAAAAATCTGGTATAGCACTACTTATATCAGACAAATAAAACTTTAACAGAGGCTATAACGAGAAGTGTCACGGAAGGACCCAGTAATCTCACTTGGTGTTTATCCAAAGAGACTCAAAACATGACTCCGAAGGGACATTAGCATACGCATGTTCGTTGCAGCTTTATTTACAATAGCCAAGGTATGGAGACAACCTGGGTGTCCATCAATACAAGAATGGATAAAGAAGAGGTGGTATATATATACGATGGAACATTACTCAGCCATTAAACAAAATGAAATCTTGTCATCTGCAACAACATGGATGGACCTAGAGGGTATTGTGCTGAGAGCAGTAAGTCAAACAAAGACAAATACCATATGATTTTACTTATATGTGGAATCTAAAGAATAAAATTAATGAACATACAAAACAGAAACAAACTCATAGACAGAGAACTTTTTGATGATTGCCAGATAGAAGGAGGATTGGGAGGATGGATGAAATAAAGAAAGTATTAAAAAGGACAAATCGGTAGTTACAAAATAGTCATGGGGATGTAATGGAATATAATGAATAATATTAAAATAGCTATATATGATGTATATATAAATGTCTAATCTATATGTTATAACTTGAAACTAATATATTGTATGTCAACTGTAATTGAAACTAAAAAAATATTTAATAAATTAATTAGTAAATTATACCTTCTTAAAATTAAAAATAATTTTGTAAACTTTGAACATTGGCCAGATTTTAAATGTTGAGGTCATTCTTTCTACCTGGGAAGTTAAATTAAAATAATAAAATAAATAAGATTTTTATTTTTATTTTCCATTTTTCTTTTCCTTTTATTATTTCTATGAGAGTGGAGATATATCACTAATTATGAGGAATCTATAATGTTCTAATATCACATTTCTCTGGGGTTATGATTCAATTTAGAATTAGGTAATTGCCATTGATTTATAAGAATTTTTTAAAGTTCTAAGTCAAATTTTGAAAGTTCCACAAAATTAGGAAGGAGCATTTAAAACAAATATTTTCTGCACTTTCCAAGGAGTTACATGCACAGTGAAAAACAAAATAAAATAAAACCCGAGTAAGTTCTTATTCTCTGGCATAATTTTTTCCTAGTAGACACCAGGCTATTTGACCAGAGTAGTAATTGCTACTGTAATGATAACTGTAAACATGCAAATTTTAACACTCATGAAAATAAGAACTAGTAAAATTTTAGCTTTACCCATTCTGACAAAATCTTACATTGTATCATTATAATAACTCAATGACTATTTTTTTGAATGTGGAATCAGGCTCAGTGGGCCACCTTCAAGCCTTCAGAAGGAGTTTCCATAGTCCTTGCAGATTGTGTGCTCTTATCAGAAGTCCTTCAAAACTGGGGCTTCCTTGCCCAGAAACAAGGACAAGAGGCAATGATTCTGCAGGGAAGGCATTTCTGTCTTGACCTTTAGCAGAAATTTGCTATGTGTAGCTCCCTGTTCATTCAAGCACCCATCAGTAGAAAAACAGAGTAGTGACCTGGAACAACCACTGATTACAGCTGAAAGAGTTTCTAACAAAGGTACCTTTTTTCTCCACTCACCCTTGTGTCATGTGATGTTGTTATCATGGTAATGATCACTGCTTTCTCATAGTTGTCCAGGAACAAACCAGAAATTGGCAGTCTTATTTTATATATATATATAGTTAAAATTACTCTTTTATTCTGGCTTTATTGAAATACAATAGTCAATTAGTTGTATAATTCAATGAGTTCTTTTCCAATTATAGTTGGCATACAATAATATATCAGTTTCAGTTGTACAGCATAGTGATCGGAGATCCACACACCTCACATGCAATTACGCTACTAAATGTAGTACCCCTTTTCCCCCTTACATATTTATTACAACATTATTAATCATGTTCTCCATGCTACACTCTATATCTTCATGTCTAGTCTGCAGCTATCCCTTTGTACCACTTAATCCCTTTGCCTTTTTTTCACCATCTCCAAACCCCCCTCCCATCTAAGAGCCCTCAAAATATTCTCTATCTATGAGTTTATTTCCGCTTTTGTTGTTGTTGATTTTGTTCTTTAGATTCCACATGTATGTGAAATCATGCAATATTTATTTTTATCCTACCCATTTTATTCAGTGCAATATCCTTTTTCCATCCCCTTCCTTTTTGTCTGTGTATGTTTTTTGAGCTGAAGTGAGTCTCTTATAGGCAGCATATGTAGGGGTCTTGATTTCTTACCCATTCAACCACTCTATCTTCTGATTGGAGCCCTTAATTCTTTTCTATTCGAGGTACTTGTTGATGAGAATGTAGTTATTACCATTCTTTATTCCTATTTTTTTAAAATTTTTACTGTTTATTGAGATAACATTGGTTAATACAATTATATAATTTTCAGGTGTACATTATCATTTGACATCTATATATTCTATAGCGTGTTTACCACCCAAACTCTAGTTTTCTTCAGCTACCATATAATTGATCCCCTTTACCCACTACACCCTCCCCTACCTCCCTATATTTGACCTCGTTTACACTGTCTACCTCCCCACTCCTCTCTCACCCCACTACTAACCACTACTCTATAGTCCTCTGGGAACCACTAGTCTATAGTCCATGTCGATAAATCTCTGTTTCTCTGTCCTATTCATTTGTTGCTTTTAGGTTTATAGCTCACATATAAGTGATATATTATTTTCAAATTTTTTGTCTGGCTTATTTCACTTAGCATGATTATTTCGAGGTCCATCCACGTTGTCGCAAATAGCAGTATTGCATCTCTTTTTATGGCTGAATAATATTCTGTTGTATATATGTATCACAGTTTCTTTAGCTGTCCATCTATTGTAGGACACTTTGGGAGCTTCTATGTCCTGGCCACTGCGAATAATGCTGATATGAACATCAATGTGCAAATATCTTTTTGGATATAGGTTTTCAAGTCTTTGGGGTAAATACCCAGTAGAGGGATTGCTGGATCATATAGTAGATCGATTTTTAGTTTTTTGAAGAACCTCCATACTGTTTTCCATAGTGGTTGGACCAATTTGCAGTTCCACTAGCAGTGTATGAGTGTTCCTTTTTCTCCAATAACTTCTTTGTTATTACTTGTCCTGTTGATTATAACTATTCTAACAAGGGGGAAATGGTATCTCATTGTGGTTTTGATTTGCATTTCCCTAATAGCTAGAGATGTTGAGCATCTTTTCATATATTTGTTGGCCATTTGTATGTCCTCTAGGGAGAAGTGTCTGTTCAAGTCCTCTGCCTATTTTTTGATTGGATAATTTTGTTGTTGTTGTTGTTGTTGTTGTTGTTAATGAGTTGTGTGAGTTCTTTGTATATTTTGGATATTAGGCCCTTATCGGAGGCATTGCTTGCAAATATATTTTCCCATTTGGATGGTTGTCTCTTTACTTTGTTGACAATTTCTTTTGCTGAGCAGAAGCTTTTTAGTTTGATGTAGTACCAATCATTTATTTTAGCTTTTACTTCCCTTGCTTTTGAGGTCAAATTCCTAAAATTCTCTTTAAGTTCAAGGTTCTTGAGTTTAGTTCCTATATTTTCTTCTACGCATTCTATTGTTAGAGGTCTTATATTTAGGTCCTTAATTAATTTTGAGTTAATTTTGGTGTGTGGTGATAGACACAGTCTAGTTTCATTCTTTTGCAGATGGCTTTCCAGTTTTCCCAGCACCATTTACTGAAGAGGCTTTCCTTTCTCCACTGTATGTTTTTCACTTTTTTGTCAAAAATTATTTGCCCATATAAACATGGGTTTACCTCTAGAATCTCAATTCTGTTCCACCGGTTTATGTTGTCAATACTATGCCATTTTGTTTACTGTCGCTTTGTAATGTAATTTGAAGTTGGGCAGAGTGATGCCTCCAGCCTTGTTCTTTTTTGTCAGGATGGCTTTGGCAATTTGGATTTCTTTGTGCTTCCATACAAATTTGATGATTTTTTGTTCTATTTCTTTAAAAAATGCCAATGGGATTTTGATGGGGATTGCATTAAATCTGTATAATGCTTTAGGTAATATGGTCATTTTAACTATGTTTTTTAACTATGCTTTTTATTTTATTTTAACTATGTTTTTTAACTATGCTTTAGGTAATATAGTCATTTTAACTATTCTTCCAATCCAAGATCACAGAATATCTTTCCATTTCTTTGTATCTTTTTTCGATTTCTTTTAATAGGGTCTTATACTTTTCATTATATAGGTCCTTCACTTGTTTTGTTAAATTTATTCCTAGGTATTTTATAATATTTGTTGCAATTGCAAAAGGAATGATTTTTTCCACTTCTTTTTCTGGTACTTCATTATTAGAGTATAGGAACACTATGGCTTTTTAAACATTGATTTTGTATCCAAAGAATTTACTGTCTTTGCTTATTGTTTCTAGTAGTGTTCTTGTGGAGTCTTTAGGGTTATCTATATAGAGAATCATGTCCTCTGCAAATAGTGACAGTTTAACTTCTTTGTTTCATTTTTGGATACCTTTTATATCTTTCTCTTGTCTGATTGCACACGCTAGGACATCTAAAGTGATGTTAAATAACAGTGGTGGTAGTAGACAGCCTTGTCTAGTTCCTGATCTTAGAGGGAAGATTTTTAGTTTTTCACTGTTAAGTATAATGTTGGCTGAGGGTTTGTCATAGATGGCCTTTACTATGTTAAGGCACTTTTCTTCTATACCATTTTTGTTAAGTGTTTTGATCATAAATGGATGCTGTATCTTGTTGAAGGCTTTTTCTGCATCTATTGATATGATCATATGATTCTTATTTTTGAATTTGTTTATATAGTGTATCACATTATTCAATTTACTTATGTCGAACCATTCCTAAGCTCTGGGAAGAAGCCCAATTGATCTTGGCGTATAAAATTTTTAACATGTTGCTGTATTCGGTTCTCTAGTATCTTATTTAGGATTTTTACATCTGTGTTCGTAAGAGATATTGGTCTGTAATTTTCTTTTTTGTATTATCTTTACCAGGTTTTGGTATCA
Source organism: Pteropus medius (assembly GCF_902729225.1). NCBI lineage: Eukaryota > Metazoa > Chordata > Mammalia > Chiroptera > Pteropodidae > Pteropus > Pteropus medius. The sequence goes on along the minus strand of NW_024352787.1, from coordinate 15,284,430 downwards.
GAGTAATATTGGACTCATAAAATGAGTTGGGAAGTATTGCCTCCTTTTCAATTTTTTGGAAGAGTTTGAGGAGAATAGGTATTAAATTTTATTTGAATGTTTGGTAGAATTCACTGGTGAAGCCATCTGGACCTGGACTTTTACTTTTTGGTAGGTTTTTAATGATTGTTTCAATTTCCATACTGGTGATCAGTCTATTGAGATTTTCCAGATCTTCTTGATTCAGTTTAGGAAGGTTGTATTTTTCCAAATACTGGTCCATTTCTTCTAGGTTATTAAAGTTGGTGTTATATACTTTTTCATAGTATTCTTATATGATCCTTTGTATTTCTGCAATATCAGTCGTAATTTCCCCTCTTACATGCCTGGTTTTGTTTATTTGTTCTCTTCTCTTTTTTCTTTAGTGAGTCTAGCCAGGGGTGTGCCAATTTTATTGAACTTCTCAAAGAACTAGCTCTTTGTTGCACTTATTTTTTCTATCGTTTTTTTTGTTTTGTTTTGTTTTGTTTTGCTTTCAATTTCATTTATTTCTGCTCTAATATTGCTTATTTCTCTCCTTGTTCTGACTTTAGGCTTCATTTGTTATTCTTTTTCTAGTTTTTTAAGATGAAGTATTAGGTTTTTTATTTGGGCTGGTTATTGTTTTTGAAAATAAGCCTGTAATGATATGAACTTTCCTCTTATGACCACTTTTGCCATGTCACAAAAGTTTTGATATGTTGTACTATCATTATCATTCATCTATGTATCTCTTGATCTCTCTTTTTATTTCTTCTGTGACCCAGTTATTCTCAGTAGCATATTGTTTAATCTCCATGTATTTGTGATTCTTCCTGATTTCTTTTTGCAGTTGATCTCTAGTTTCAAAGCATTATGATCAGAGAATATGGTTGATATGATTTCAACCTCTCATATTTGTTGAGGCTATCTCAGTATGTGGTTGATTTTTGAGAATGTTCCATGTGCACTAGAGAAGAATGTATAAGCAGCTGTTTTGGGATAGAAGGCTCTGTAAATGTCAGTTATTTCCAGTTGATCTAATGAGTCAATTATGGATGATATTTTCTTATTGATTTTCTGTTTGGATGATCTGTCCATATTCAACAGCGGGGTATTAGGTCCCCTACTACTATACTGTTTTGGTTTGTTTCTTTCTTTAGTTCTGTTAGTTTTTGCTTTACATTTTTCGGAGCTCCTTGATTGGGAGCATAGATATTAATAAGTGTTATATCTTTTTGGTGTATGGTTCCTTTTATCATTATGAGTCTATATTTGTCTTTGGAACTGAGATGTTTCTCGTGGAGGCAGCATATGGTTGGATTTTTTTTTTTGACTCCATTCTAACTCTGTGCTTTTACAGGAGTTCACTCCATTTAGATTACAGATGTCTTCTTTATAGCTATTTTATCTTTTAGTTTTCTCTGTAGTTCTGATGTTTTCATTTCATTTTCTTTTCCTTGTCTTTCTTTTCTTTTTTTTATTTTTTGTCATATTTTGTGGGTTTCTTCAGCCCTCTTGTTCTTTTGTTTTATGTTATATACTCCAGCTATATATATATAATACACATTATTTATTACATATATATATACATATATATATATGAGATATATGGAGAGATATATATATGATATATATGCACACAGTCACCTGTTTTTCTTTTATGATGCTCTACCTCCATTCCCCTTTGCAAATTTGGATATTTGAATCCCCCCTTTTCAGTCATTGTTATTTCAGTTTGTTTCTATGTATGCTGAATGTTCATTGCTATTTTGTTACAACAATTCTCTTATTATTTAAACTTATAATACCCTGTTCTTAGTAGGGGTTGCACTCCTCTGCTTCTATTTGCCTGATAGTCACTTTACTCCTAATTATGTATTTTTTTTGGTCATTTTGTTTTAGGTGAACTGATCCCTTTCAGTATTTTCTGTAGTGTAGGCCTTGTAGTGTAGAATTCCGTCAGTTTTTGTATGTCTAGAAAAGTCTTAATTGCTCTTTCATATCTAAAGGAGAGCTTAGCTGGATACATTATTCTAGGCTGGTAGTTCCTTTCACTTAGTAGTTTGAATATTTGAGTCCATTCCTTTCTGGCTTGTAAGGTTTGCGCTAAGAAGTCCGTGGATCATCAAATGGGTTTACCTTTATAAATTACCTTTTTATTTTTATCCCTGGCTGCCTGGAGAATTCTATCTTTGTCGTTGATTTTTGATAACTTTAATACAATGTGTCTTGGTGAAGGCCTTTTTTTGTTTAGATAATTGGTTGTTCTTTTGAATTCTTGAATTCCAAGCTCCAGCTCATTCTTTAGATTTGGGAAATTCTCATCCACTATTTGTCTGAAAATGCTTTTAGGCTCTGCTCCTTTTCCTCACCTTTGATAATGTCTATTATTCCTATGTTTCCTCTCCTGATGGTATTAGCTAGTTCTTGAATTTCTCTTTCATTATTTTTCATTCTTTGGTTTCTCTCTTCTTCCTTTTGATTTATTTCTAGATTTTTGTCTTTGATATCACTGATCCTTTCCTCCATTTGGTCTACTCTGTTTCCTACGCTAGATATTTCATTTTTCAACTCTTGCAGTGTGTTCTTCATCTCCAGAAGTTCTATTTGGTTCTTTTGAGAGTTTCATTCTCCTTGCACTGCTCATCTAGCTGTTTTTTAATTCCTGAAATTGTTGATATGACTCGTTTCGGAACTCATTGAGTTTTTTCAGAAGTACTATCCTGAAGTGTCTGTTCTTTAAGTTGCATATTTCTATGTCTGTAAGTTTATTTTTCAGAGATTTTTCTCTTACTTTTTGAGATGCCTCGTCGCTTTGGTTGTTCATGGTGTTTAATGGACTATTTCTCCTCCTGTGCATTAATGGAAGTGTATTCTGCTGTTTTTCCAGAAAGAAGGTTTATTATATTAAGGTCTCTCTTTAGCCTGTTGTAAAGAAGGCACTTTTTTTTTTTTGGTTTCAGTAGGTGGCAGACCCAAGCCCTCTTAGATCCCCTGTTTATACAGACTTTATAATGAAAAAATTTTGCAGATATTTAATCACACTTGCTACCCTCAGTTTCAGTCACTGTCCGGGTCAGCAACAGTCTTGGCAGTATTTGCTCAGATTTTCCTGGGCGTCCGCAGTGATCAGTCTCGGAGGTTATGGGGGAAGGGTCCCTGTGTGTTGGGAGTGGCGTCTGTGGCTTAGCCTCGGTTTTGCAACTGTGCAGGTAAAAATTAACTGTTGTTTCTCTGTGGTCCCTTTCTGCTTCTTTGTCTTCTGCCCTGATGACTGGGTTCTTCCTCCCAGTGCAGGGAGCTCATAGCTGTCCCAGGAAGGGCTGTTCAGGGAAGTTCCCACACCTTCACCCCTCCCCCTTCTCCTGCAAGGAGCTCTAGTGGCTGGGAGAGGCAGGTTCTTTATTTCTCCCAGTCCACCGCCCGACACCCGGGGTTCTGACTTTTGGTACCTCTTATGCGCAGATTCCATACTCAGACGTGCTGGTGTGCAGTTTCACTGTTTTTTGTTGAGTTTTAGATGTTCAGCTTAATTTTGTTTTAAGGGGAGAGATTTGGGGACATCTCTCACTCTGCCATGTTTCCGCAAAAGTCTATTCCTGATTTAAATACTTGATTTTTCTACTTGAAGAAATCCCTCCACCATTTCCTATAATACTGGCTTGGTCCTGATGGATTCCCTTAGCTTATTTTTGTCTTAGAAGGTCTTTTTCTGTCCTTAGACTCTAAATGATAGCTTTGCTGGATAGAGTTTTCTTGATTGTAAATCCTGGGTTTTCACCACATCAAATATCTTTTCTTGGAATGGATATGTTGATATATTGATGACAACCATGAATTGAATGGCTTTATTCTGAGAGTTTTCTGTGATAAATGCTTTGTAGCCAAAGTTGGAGACCAAGGAGCCCTGAAGGAAAAGCAGGGCTCCCGGACAACTAGCTGACTACTTTCCTCATTAGCATTTCTGGCACATGCTTTCTTCTCTCCAGTAATGCAACAAGAGTGAAGACAAGTTCTGCTGGAGCCAAAAGGCAACTCAGATTAATGATTAAATGCAGGGATCTTGTTAGGTCAACAATCAAGATGGTTCAGGTGACACAGTGTTATATATCTATTACTTGAATCTAAGCATGTTTTCACCAGGACCGCTGTGCTTTTGGAACTGGTATGGTTAAGAGTTACACTGTGAGCTGCCATTTTTAATCACTGTTTTGTTATTTCCAAGGAGATGTCTCCATTTGTACTACAATAAACATTTGAGTCATAGACTCTAAACCTCAAGAAGTTTAAAGTCTACTTGGAGAGACTAAAAATAAACCTGTGAAAAAAACCTACAATAATGATAATATATCACAGGTTTCCTGTTAGAAACAATCATGGCTCCATGTAAATATTTGCAAGATAAATCTCATTTATATTTTTATAAATTCCATGGGAGTGATGATTACCCCAATTGCTCATTCAATTGAATATTATCTTAATGAGGAATCATGGTCAAGATTGCACTCTACAATAATCATAAAGTAATTTCAATATTGCTTGTTCTTACTTATATTTCTTAAATTTTGAGAAAAGAATATACAGTTCACAGCAATACTCTTAAATTTTATTTATTCTCCTTCGCTCGTGTCCTTTTACCACACAATCCCCCTGGTGTTTTGCCCGCCTAAACTTCTCCATCAACCTGCCTCTGGCTATAGCTCACTCTCATGCTGGTCTTCTTCCCTTCCTCACTTTCTCTACATTTTGCTTTAAAAACTTAAAAGAAGTAATCTTGCCAGAAAGAAGCCTTCTGTCATGGTAGAAGAAGGAACCCAAGCCACCAAATACACAATACACACATACTAATACACAATCTTTTAGCAGACCAGGGTGAAATGTTTGGAATATTCATATATTAATAATTTTTCCTTTAGATATTATCATATGTCATGTAATATCATATATTTTATATTATATATCTTGTGAGTTAATGAACTATAGAAAGAAAATAATGGTTATTAAACTGGGTGCAGTTGGCTAGAGATGTGTTATTAGAAGAGGTTCAGACAGGCACAGTCAGAGCCTAGAGGTGAGATGTATCATAACTATGGAAGGAAACAGACCCGCATTTGTCTGGAACTCAGGTCAAACCTGAGAATTCTGTGAAAGGTCAATGTGCTTAAGTTTTTTTTAGTATAAGAAACTATTACTTTTTTAAGTTTTAAGATAAAGTATAAAAGCGGGTTTGAGGATCTATTCATGTAAGGCAACTTATTCACCTTTAGTAACCTCAGCTGTGGCTTGTGACATGGGATAGAAGATCAGGAAGATGGCTGAGAGTGGCTGTGGTTGCAGGCTGATCATAGTCTCGGCTGCCAGGGACCAACTTAAGGGTGCAGCGGTTCTGACTCAACAGGGCCAATGAGACAATAGGGATGTGGCAGTGGGAGGAGGAGTAGAGATGGAAAAACAAAACATAGGAATAAGGAAATATGCACAGCATGCTGAGCCTCTGTTCACCCAATATGAGAAGCCGAACAATTGTATACAGTCACTTCTTACTGTGTCAAATATCCCATTACATTGGGGGGGTGGGGGCATCAAAATCAATCTTTAGTCCACAGAGATGTCAGTCTCTCAGATTAAATAACAGACCATACATAACGTGACTGAATATTATTACAGAAAACAGCTAGACAGATATGACCAAATCATTCAATTCATATTTGCAGCAATACAGAGAGATAATGCTGGCTTCTGGTTGGATAGATGTCAAATTCTCTCAACGATGTAGTAGCTTTTAATTAATACAAATAAATGGCCAATGCTCTATCAACCCAATCTAAGACTTTTTTGGATTAACCTTCAATTGCCATGTCAGTGAGAAGACATACAGATTCACATGCCTCTCTTAATTCTATAGTGCTGGAGACCTGCTGAGTACAGTACTGGGATTCAGATCTAAAGAAAGCTCGGTGCCTGCCTACATAGGCTTTTGAATTTCAATAGGAGAGACAAATACGTACTTCTTACTGTGCTCTGTCAATAAAGAGGAACACTCAACCTGCTTTGGGTCACAGAATTGATCACCATCTATGGATAAGAGTAGCAGTAGACAGACTTGGCCAGTGGGAAAGAAGGACTGGTGTTGGTGGCTAGGTGGTAGAGGGATCATTCTAAGCATCTGCAAAGGCAGGAAGACTGGAGTAGGTACAAAAGTTCGAGGAGAGAATCTGAAGAGAGGGAAGAGGAAGAAAGATCATCTAGTGTGAAGGGTTAATGATGGCCACAAATTCCTTGACATTTCTCTCATCAAGAGGTGAGTCTATGTTCCCTCCCTTTGGGCCTGGGTGGGCACTGTGACCCTGTGCTAGTTCAATGTTGAAGTGATGCTGTTTCAGCAACTTGGCCCAGACCCTAGGAGACTGGTAGCTTCTACTTCATACTTCTAGAACACTCATTCTTAGAGCCCTGAGACAGCTGTGGCCACATGAGAGGCTACATGGAGAGAGCATGCAGCCAGCCCAGCTGCTATCCATCACAACAGCCTGGGAGACCCCAAGGGAGAGCTGCCAAGTTGAGCTCAGTCACCTCACAGAATTTTGAGAGATTAATGCTGTGCTTGCCTCATCCCATGACTATATTAAAATTGCAACTAAATTATAGAACTGGTTTAAGCTGTTTAGTTTTTGGTCTAGTTGTTATACAGCAATAGTAACCATAACATTAGGGAAATTGAAAGAAAAGGGCCATGGAAGTCAGGAAGGAGAAACTATCAAAGGGGACATCATCAGCACAACCTGGTGTGTGCCAACAGAGGTGTCATAGAAGACACAGTCTAGAATGTATCTGCAGAGAGTTGTCACATGGGGATTGTCATGATGTTTGTCAAAAAAAGAAATCATCAGCAAGTTGATGAGAAAGACTGTAGGGTGACCATTTTATTCCACCTTGCTCAGAATGATCCTGTTTTGACTTTAAAAGTCCCTAGTCCCAGGAAAGCTCTCAGTCCTGGGCACACAGGAATAGTGATGGCACTCTAGAAAATCAATGCTGACATAGGAGAGGCAAAATGTATAAAGCATTTCTCCAGGCAGAGTACCTGTGAGGGTAACTCTGAGGTGGCAGCATAAGAAATCAGGTTGAGATGAGTTTGAACATGTGTACAGACTGAGTGGAATGAGCCATAAAAATTAGAATTCTCATTTATTTAGTACTTACTTATATCCAACTTCTTGGTGAGACTCTTATATCCTTTTATTTTATACTGATCAAAGCACCATGCAAAGGGTTGCCATCTCCATTGTATTTGAGGAAAAAAACTTAGTCTTTGATACATGTGGTAGCTTGTGTGGTAGACAGTGAAGTTAGGATTGCTCAGGCCTATCTGCTTATGTTCATCAACCCCAGGGAAGAGCCTATGGGGATGTTGAAAAAGCATGACATAGAAGGAAGTTTCATGATTTGAGGCCTGTAAGGAGTCAGAAAGAACAGGATGCAGAGAATAGTTAATGACACTAGCCTTTCCAAGAAGCCCTTGGCCCTCTATAGACTGGATGACTGGAAGTGTGGGTTGGGCAGGATGAGGATGGAGAGAAAGAAGGAAGAAATGTATCATATTGACCACTCTGCCATGCCTCTTTTCTTAATAAGAAGGGAAATAAGAAGAAATTGGAAGAATCAGGAGTGATTTTCACCTCTATAAACATGGTAGAGTACAATTAGAACTCTGCAAAAAATAGATCCTCTCCATTTCTCTCAAAGCTATTTTATATATAAAATCAATCTCTTTCACTCAAAATTACAGACATATGGATCTATAAACAACCAGGACTGCTGAGGTCTTCCATATCTCTGCCCCCAGAGAAGACTTCAATAGGATGAGGAAAGCATGTCCATTTAAGTTTCCATGAGACAGAAACACAATTGCTGTGGAGTCCTGTGTTGGGCCAACCCATTTCGTGTCTCCGCCCTTCCTAGCAGTCTCAATGTGGCCTCTTCTTTATATCTTTAGTTATAGGAGTTATGTTCAACTAGTCTTCAGATGGTTCTTCAGATTAATTGTTCTATAATTTAGTTGTAATTTTAATATAGTCATGGGATGAGGCAAGCACAGCATTAATCTACTCTGCCATCTTGACTAATCTCCCATTTTGATGTATTTATGTGTATATGAATCCCATTTGTGTAGAGAGTTATAAAAGTATTACTCTTTACAGAAACTTTTATGAAAAAATCAAAGTAAAAATCACGCATAATTTCAACACTAGATAACATTTTTAAATATTTTGTTTTATTGCTAGTAGCATCTTCCTCTAGAGGGGCTTAATAATTAATCAATTAATTAATTAAGCTAGTGCTCAGACCTCCTGTGCAGGAAGCATGAGACCTAAGAACCTACAGATGGCCCCTGAGCCATCTAGAAGACAGGAAAATAGGGTAAAGGGAAGGGAAGGACCCAAGTTGTCCTTGATCAGACACAGAGAAAGAGGGTACTCAGAGAGAGAATGGAGTCAACTGACCTGTCTAACTTGGGATAAGGATGTGGTAGAGAGGTGCCACCTTTTAAAGCAGAGGACTCTGCTTTCTAGTAAACATGGCTTGATCCACACTGGCAATCTCACCAACCAGTTTAGCAACTCCTCCTCTCTGAATTATTGTCAAGAAGTAGATGCTAGAAGAGTAGTGGGAAGGTGGGATATTCTCTATTTCCACTTCATTTTGAACTTATACTTTTTTTTTTTGACCCACGACCCTTCAGCCAAGTCTATGGCCATGAACAGCTGCAGTGTCCTTGGTGAGGACAGGAACTCACAGAAGTCAGGGAAGTGTGCCTTCCTGGGTACCTGTCTCTGCTCCCATGCACCTATCTGGACCAGTTAAGAAGTAACTCCAAGAATTTCTCACAGGTCAGCAGGTGTCCAGTCAACTCAGTCATCCACTCCAGCTTTGGACAGCCAGGAAAGAGTTCAAATAATATAAAAGTGCATAAAACTCCTGAAAAAATCTAATTAATCCAGATGTCAGGGGCTCATGTATTCCACTTTCTAAAAGTCCAGATTTGTATAGTACCCAAGAATAATGCAAAACCCACAAACACCCACAAAATCTGGAAAATGCAAACAATGCCTTGTGCACTACATCAGCTTCTAATCTAAGCCCTGTTTTCCCCTTTCCAAGCAAAATCATAGTTTGCAGAACCTGATCTGTATTTAGACCCATATTGCTAGTGAGCTGTGTTACCTGAGAGAGAGGACAAACAAAAACTGAAAAGAAAAAGGAAAGATTGTCTTTGTTTCAGCTTCACCAGAATGAGCACCATTCTCTCCTAGGTTGCTCAAGGCCTATAAGCTTAACATCTAAACTAGAAAATTCATTTTATAAGGGAAGAATTGTATCATTATGCCTCCCATATCTTTGGGGGGAAATATAGTTACAAATACTGAATTCTCTACCAGAGAATGACATATTTGAAAAGTTCTTATTTTTACATAAATATTAAAAATTCGAACCTATATAATTCAAAGTTTTTTCATAGGACTTCTTTCCTTATATTTAAAACCTCTTAATCTCTTTCTCTCGTCAGTAGTAACAGTTAGTCCTAACAAAAGAGGCATATTTTACAGTGTGAGTTTTCTATAACAGAGAATATGAATTTCTAGTGAAAACTAAACCTTTAAAGCCTGGCTGATCTTTCAGCAAAGAAAGGATTATTGCAACCTCCTAAATAACCATGGGTTTGAGCTCTGCCCTGATTTACCTCAATAGTGCATTATATCTTAAGCCCCAGTGTTACTCATCAGTTAGATCTTCTGAAATAGCCACGTCATTTATTTGTGGTTCTCACATTGATCCATTTTTAAAGCCAATATTCAAAATCTTCTTTTTAACCATAAACAGTTCATTTTAAAGATCATGCTGAGATTACTTCCCTCCTCCAACCACACACTTTTAAAATTATTGCCTTTCACATATTTGCCTCAATATATCTTTGCACTTCTTGACACCACTAATCCGGAAAAGGTTGGCTAATATCTAAAAAAAAATTCTTATCAGAAAAACCTCTAGAACACCCTCTAGCAGGCTGAGATATGGCTCAAGACATTTATAATCAGCATAGGATATGGATAAGTGTCTCCATCTGGCCCTTCTCCCATGCTTCCTACCTTCTGAAGCTCTTTAATATGACAGTCTATGGCTTTCTGGTTTATGTCCTATCTCAATTCCAGGAGACTGAGTCTTCTACCATCTGACCAGCGAAGACCCCTCCCTCTACTTTAACTAAAATGCAGAGACCTACCCCAGTAATCCAGGATTGGGGACAAAAATATGTGTATAGACAGTACTAGACCTTGTGGTGTCACTGTCACTCCTGTCCTTAGCTTTGAAGGATCTCTTGAAGTTTCTATCTCCAGCTTGCATACCCCAGGGACATTAGAAACATTAAAGATAACTCAGCCAGTTCAACCCAAGAGGGAGGACCACAGAGTGCCAGTAGTTGTGTGATGCTGTTTTCATTTCAGATACTCATTACTTATGCCTTCTGTATCCCATATTAGAAATTTTTCATTTTATTTGCCTTTTCAAAGAACTAAACTTTGGGTTGTTTGATCCTCTATATTTGTTTTCTTTTTAAATTACTTTCTGCTCTTATTTTTTATTTCTATTATTCCCTTCTTTCTACTTTCCTGGGGTTTGATTTGTTGTTCTTCTCTAATTTTTTGATATGGATTCTTACATAATTCATTTTTTAAGTATTCTTCTTTATACATGCATTTAAAATCATAAATTTTCCTTTAGGCAGTATTTGTTTTGCATTGTTTTAGTAAAATTCTAACTGAAGCACAACACACACATAGAAAAGTATACAAATTTCAATTCAGAGCTTATGAATTTTCAGAAAGTAGACACATCCATGCAATCAAATCAAAAAGTAGAGCCTCACTCACATTTTAATCCATTCTGTTTATTTTCCCTTCCTTCTCACACATCTGGTTCTGTCTGGAATCACTTTTCTTCTAAAAGAAAGAGCTCCCTTTTAGTATGTCTTTTAGTGCAGGTCTACTGGTGATAAATTCACTCAGTTTTTGTTTGTCTGAAAATATCACAATTTCACTTTTACTTTTGAATAATGATTTCAAAGATACATAGAATTCTAGGTTAGCCAGTTATTTTCTTCAGGACTTAGGAATGTCATTTTCTTGTCTTCTGTCTTATCAAAATCAACTTGTTAGTCTGTCATTCCTTTGAAGATAATGTATTTTTTTTTTCTCTGATGCCTTTAAGACTTTTCTCTTTGTCTTCAGATTTTAGCAGTTTCACTATTATGTGCTTAGGAGTGATTTATTTTCCATCCTTTGTTCTGTCTCCCTTTAGTCTCTATTGACCCATTGCCCAGTTTTCTAACTCTCTTTCTGCTATATTTAATCCTCTGCTATACCCATGTATTGAGTTCTTAATTTCAACTCTTGTTTTCCAAGAATAAAATACCCATTTGATTTTTTTTTGATTGGTTCTCATTTTCTGGCAAAGTCTACACTTTATATATTTTCTATATATAAATTATAGTTTCTTTGCAGTCTTTGCTTAATGATTTAAATATTTCCATTTCTTCCTTACTTTTTGTAATTTGTTTCTGTCTCTTGCTATACTTGATAATTTTCTAACAATTTCCATAAATTGGATGTGAAATATTGTAGATACTTGATACGAGCATTTTCCTCCAGAGGGGGTTTGAACTTTTCCTAGCTAGGCAATGAGGATGCTGATGGCCTTGTTTCAACACAAGGATGACCTTAATGGAATATAGTTTAGCATGGTTCAGGCTCAGTGTCCCTTCAGCTTGCCCTATTCCTAAGGAACCCTCTCCAAGGCCTTCACAAAGAGCTGAGAATTTTCATCAGGGGCCTTCCCCTTCCACTCTCTCTGCCAGGTGTCTTCAGTACCAAAAGATGTAAAATGTTGGCTATACTTTCCAGATTTCTTCATGACTAGATTTTTAGTCCTTGCCCTGAAGGCTTCAGGATCCAGATGTCTTAGGGGAAGCCAGCTAGAGTAGGTCCTGTATTCTAGCTCCACATAGGTGCCAGCAGCTCTGCTGGTCTGCCACCAGAGAAAAGGGGCTGTAGATTATCAGCTCATCCCACAAGTCTTCTCCTCAGTCTAGAATTTGTAGGCCCTGTTGCTTCTATTGCTCTGTAGTATCTTAAACATTTTGTTTTAAAATCAGTTTATCTAGTTAGAAATAGAAGCATTAATCTGCTACAATTACTCTATCCTAGTAGGAAGAGGAAGTCTCTAATTGCCTTTTAGAAAACATTTTATATGCAATGATCCCAGATATCAGAAACACTGTCTAGAGGGTGGTAGTAACCAGCACTGGAATAGGAAACAAAATATATTTATGGGGTTGGTTTTGAGTTTGGGATTATCCTCTAACACCTGAACTAAGTATTTTCCATAAATAAGTTCTGGGGTCATTTCACATAATGCTTCATTTTGCTGGGTACCATATTTGCAAGCATATATAACATAAGATTTATGCTGCTGTTCTAAATAGAAAATAAGTCAAATAATATATGTTTTTCATGTAAAAAAATAAATTATCACAATTACTTCAAAAAGGTTGCAATTAACCATTTTTCATTCAATTAAATATAATTTAGCTATTAAAGAAACATGACTATAAAGGGGGAAAATTGGCATAGATGACAGAGGCTTTGTCCATCCCTCTTGTAACTAAATCAAAGTTGTGACAGAAACACAGCACAAACAGCAAACAAAGGCACCTGGGATCTAGATGAACAGAAGCACTACAACTAGGGAGAAAAATAAGAAATTACCCAGAAATGGTAGAAGGTAAAATGGTCAAAGATGCAAGGCTGCCTAGTCTCAAGAAGCTGAATGGGACAGAGGCTATAGCAGCAGCAGCCAGCAGCTACAGATGCATCTTAAAGAGGCCATGTTTGCTCGTGGACTTTTGTGGTGAGGGACCTGCTCACTCTGAGTACCAGAGCCTGGTTGACTGCTTGAGGGGGCACTAGGAACTTACATGCAGACACTGAGTTGTCAGAGCAAGGGCCAGAGGTGAGGCTCTCTCCTAGGCAGAAGTGCTGGTGTTATATATTGCTCCTCTGTTGAGCCCTCCCCACTCTGAGTGTGTGAACTCCCCTCTGCCATAGCCAACACGTCATCAAACTGCATAAAAGATGTTGCTCTGCCCAGAGGATTCCCTGAAACTCTACCTCCCTCAACTTGCAGCCCCATCCAACTCACAACCAGGTATGTCCTCAGCAAGTCTGGTGCTCCTTGCTGAGCCAACTCCAAGACTCAGACTGATGGCAACTGACCTTGGTTTCTGGTGTGGCTTCTTAAGGCAACTATATGCACAACGTCTGTGGATCGCTTGCTGAATCTTATAAAGTGGTCCCAGAGGGGTGCAGGCTGGGTTAAACTAGGCCTGCAGCTGAACCCCTCTTAGAACTGTGCCATTGGACACTTACTACACAAAGCCGCACTAATAAGACTGGAAGGCTTAAGAGCTTTGCTTAGTACACAGAAACGGACACAGAAAGGCAGCCAAACTGGGAAGACAAAGAAACAGAAGCCATACAAGAGAACAAAACTGAAATCCAAGAATAATGGAGTCAAGCAATCTAACAAATGCAGAGTTCAAAACACTGCTTATAAAGATGCTCAATGAACTTAAGGGAAGAGTAGATGAACTCAGTGAGAACTTTAACAAAGCGATAACAAACATAAAAAAATAGAAATGGAAATTGTAAAAGGGAATCAGTCAGAAATGAAGAACACATTATTTGAGATGAAAAGTTTATTAGATAGAATAAACAGAGTGAATAAAGAAGTTTATTAGATAGAATAAACAGAGTGAATAAAGAAGATAATCCCAAACTCTATATAAAATCACTTATATAGAGTATAAGGAAGCCAAGTACACTCAATCAGAAAGACAAGAATAAAGAAGCCAATACTATAATAATAATAATTTAAAGAGCCAATGGGACACAATTAAATGTAAAAATATCTGTGTCATAGTGATATCTGAAGGAAAACAAGACATTGAAGAGCTATTTGAAGAAATAATGATCGAAAACTTCCCTCACCTGGTGAAAGAAATAGACATACAACCCCATGAAACTCGGAGTCTCAAGAAAGATGATCCCAAAGAGGCCCACACCAAGACACATCATAATTAAAATGCCACAGGTGAAATACAAAGAGAGAATCTTAAAAGCAGCAAGAGAAAAGCAATTCATTACCTACAAGGGAGCAACCATAAGACCAGCAGCTGATTTTGCAAAAGAAACTCTGCAGGACAGAAGGGCTTAGCACAAAATATTTGATGTGATGAAAATCCAGTATCTACAATCAAGAATACTCTATCCAGCAAAGTAATCATTTAGACTCAAACAACAGATAAAGAGCTTCCCAGACAAAAATAAGCTAAAGGAATTCATCAACACCAAGCCAGTATTACAGGAAATGTTGGAGGGACTTCTTCAAGTAGAAAAAAAAACATGTATCTAAAACAGGAATAAAGATGGGTAATAACTCTATTTCCATCAACAGGTAACACAAATAGAAAAGAATTAAGAGCTCTAACCAAAAGATAGAGTGATTGAATGGATGAGAAAACAAGCCCCCTACATATGCTGCTTACAAGAGACTCACTTCAGATTAAAAGACACACACAGACTAAAAGAAAGGGAATGGAAAAAGAAATTGCCTTTATGGATCTAGAAGGTATTGCATGGAATAAAATAAGTCAGATAGAGCAAGACAAATATCACATGATTTCATGTGCATGTGGAATCTAAAGAACAAAATCAACAACAACAAAAAAAATGAAAATAAACTCATAGATACAGAAAATATTTTAAGGGCTATTAGATGGGAGGGGGCTTGAGAGGTTGGTGAAAAAGGACAAAGAGATTAAGAAGTACAAATGGATAGTTACAAAACAGTCATGGAGATAAAAAGTGTAGTATAAGGAAAATAGTTAAGTGCTGTAATAAATCTGTAAGGGATATTTGATTTAGTGGGATGATCACTGTGAATTATATAGATCTCTAATCACTATGCTGCACAATTGAAACTAATATTGTATGCCAACTATAATTAAAAAAAAACTCATTGAATTGCACAATGTAAATATGAGCAACTAATTGTCTATTATACTTGAATAAAATCAGGAAAAAAACCATGACTATCACAAGGCAATTTTTCTAAGTCAGGCAAATCTCAAATGCGTAAGGATGTGACCATCTTCTCTGTATTCAAATTTTATTACAAGGTTAATATAATCAGTCCATAATACAGCATTCTAAATCACTTCTGAAAACTGTAATCTAAGTAAGATGATATCTTTACCAAATTACATAATTTTGACAAATCAGTATGATATTTTATAATATAATAAGATTTTTTTTGTTAGAATCATCTATTTAATGAGAATTTTACTACAAAAATATCATTTAGTGTCAGATAAAAATACCATGTATTAGGGCAATTTGTAGTAAAACAAAATTTTTTTGGTAAAACAATGTAGTTTTAAAACATGTAATTTTCTTCTTTTCAATGAGTTATTGGATGCAAGTTACTGAAATTAAATGTAACAGGACAAGTGTGTATAAAAGGTGACATCTTCATTTTGGTGTTAGTCCAAAAGCAGGGTCTTATACATAAGAAATTTTAAAACTTTTTAAATGAGATTCAATAGACAATATCAGTTTTAACTGAAAATAACTTTTCCCATGTTAAGTCTTTACACGTTGTGGAATTTTTAATATTACATACCTTGCCAGTGCACACTAATTCAATTTTTTAGGAAGTCCTTCATCCTTCTTGTTTTGTTTTATTTTTGAATTTTTTCAAATTTTTACTTTTTAATTAGAGTTGACATTTAATATTTTCAGATGTGCATTATAGTCATTAGACATTTATGTAATTTATGAATTGACCTCCCCCACTCCATTAGTCTTGTACCCACCTAGTGCTGTACATTGTTGTTACAATATTATTGACTATATTACCTGTGCTGTATTTCACATTCTGGTGACTATTTTGTAATTACCAATTTGCACTTCTTAATCCCTTCACTTTCCTTGTGTTTTGTTAAAAAATCACAGCTTTTCTCTAAGCTCTGTATTTATTAAAATTCACTTAACTCATATTTTTAAAATAAAAAAAAAATGTAGGATAGACTGGGGGACCTAAGATTTTATACTGCTAATGTTGATTATTTCTTTGAAAGTACTGCTCTTGCTATTTCCTCTTACTAAGGCTAAATATTCTTCAGACTCAAAATTTAATTTATCTCATATTTCTTCTTAATTTTTTGAGCATTTGAAGATATTTTACTTTGTATTATTCCTTCTAGACCATTATTGAGACTGACTCTTTCACAGTGATTATAGCTTCTTGAGTTAAAATTGCTTTTCCTTAAGTTGAAATTGATATTGAAGATGTGGTTTAAATTTGTCTCACATCTGTTTTGTGAATGAAATACTAGTAGATTTAAGTTCATTATCTATACAAAATATTATTGCTTCATAGATAGTTTGGTTCTTTCTGTACAAATAAAGGATTTCACGATGGAAGACATTTTGCCACTATGTTGGTCTAATTCAACTCTGATCACACTTTGTTTCTTAAGATTTGGATGTTTCTGCATTGCAGACATTGTAACATACATTGTAACAGATAGCTAAAAACTTGCTATCTTTATGCTACTTATTAGATATTTATTATACTGGAACCTGTTCAATGTCTGGGCAGCAATAGGAGTAATCACCTTATTCTCAGAAATATTTTTACTAGTTGCAGAATTCCATGTTGACAGTTATTTTCTTTCAGCACTTTGAAGCTCTCATTTATTTTTCTTCCATTATTTCTGTTTCTGTTGAAAAGACATCTATCAATCTAATTGTTCCTGTAAAGATAATCTAGCTCTTTGAATATGTGATTTTTCTCTTCTTTTTGAAGTTTTACAGATGTCTGGGTGATGTGTTCTTTTTGGCTTCATGGGACTTTTAGAATCTATAGCTTGATGTCTTTCTTAACTTTTAAAAAATGTTTAGCTTTAGCACCACCATCTGTCTCATCTCCTTTTGGATTCCAACCTACATATATTTTAGTATCTCATCTGTTTCTTACTTCTCTTTTTTATTTTACATTCTTTTTCTCTTCATGCCTCATTCTGGATTTTTTTAATGATCTATGTTCCAGTTCCCTAAATTTTCTCCTGTATTTTGTTTAGTCTACTTTAAACCCATCCACTGAGTACATTATTTCAAAATTGTAGTTTTTCAGATCCAGAATATCTGTTTGGTTCTTTTTTTTTTATAGACTTCATTCTTTGCTGATATTTTCAATCTTGTCTTTTATTTCCTTGAATATTTTAAGTCTATATTCAGTAAAGCTTGTGTCCGATAACTCCAATATCTAGAAGCTCTATGGGTCTGCTTATAATGCCTGATCTTTCTATTTATATTTTTTTACATTGCCTTGTCTCTGCATGGGCCTGGTCAATTTTACTTGAGAACTGGATTTTGTTAACGAAAACTTGTAGAAATAATTTGCGACTTAGAATGATATTATTTTCCTCCTGAGAGGATTTGCCTTTCTTTCTGGGCTATGTCTAGAAATCCAGAATAACATGAATTGAACTTCAAGACTTCAAATGATTTGAAAGGCTAAGGTCATTATATTTCTCAACAGCGTATGTGTTTTGCTGTATAGAATTCCAACTTGAATCATGAGGGATTTACCAGAGTCCTCCTCTTGATTTTTATCTCCTTAGTCCTGCAAGTCTGTCAATTTTTTTTTTTACCTTCCCTGCCTCTCAGCTGCATTTTTGGAATCAACACAGCTCCCCTACCTAGGGGAAAAGCAACTTCAAATTGTGGGCTCATCTTTGAATTTTTTTCTTCTGGATCTTCCCTCAATATTTTCCATTGGGGCATTTACCCCAAAGACTTGAAAACTAATATCCAAAAAAAAGATTTGCGTACTGATATTTATAGCAGCATTATTCACAGTGGCCAGGACATGGAAGCAATCAAAGTGTCCTATGATAGATGATTGGCTAAAGAAGCTGGAATATTGCTCAGCCATAAGAAGAGATTAAATACTGCCATTTGCAACAACATGGATGGACCTTGAAAAATCATACTAAGTGCAATAAGCCAGACAGTAAAAGTTGAAAATCATGATATCACTTTTATGTGGGATATAAACCTAAAAGCAACAAATGAAGAGGACAAACAAACAAACTCATGGACATGAACAAGGGACTAGTGGTTACCAGAAGGGAGGAGAGAGGGTGGAGGGGGAAAATAAAAATATAGAAAAAATAAAATGTTAAAAAAAACCCTTTAAAAATAAAAATTAAAAAAATATTTTCTATTGACTCACTGGGTTTCTGATCTCATCAGGTTAGAATTTCCAGTATTACAGGGAAAAAATTACAGGACTCCTAACTAAATTTACTTTGAGAAAACTAATATATATATATATATATATATATATATATGTATATATATATATATGTGTGTGTGTGTATATATGTATATATGTATATATGTATATATGTATATATGTATATATGTATATATGTATATATGTATATATGTATATATGTATATGTATGTATGTATAAGTCTGTCTCATGATTAGTACATACTTATACTAAAAACTTATTTTATCCCTCTATATTCTGAAGCTCAAATTTAATTGAGTGTTCTGCCCTACTTTAGACAAATTTATCTCCATATTTTTGCAGCTTTTCTAGATGATCTCTGAATAACCTAGCATATCATTACTGGCATGGAAGTTTGCTTTTGCTAGCTGGTCAACAGTTTAGTTATCAAAATTTTTAAAAAAGACGAATCACCAAACAAAAAGTTAGTATGTTTGTTTAAACCCTAGCTGCCATGAACTGCATGTGTGACCTTGTGTAAGTGCCCTTACATTTTAGTCTGATTTTCCTTAGATGTAAAATAAGAATGATAGATGACATTTGTTAAGGCCTTATATGCCAAGCATTGTGTTAAGCACTTTTTAAAAGTAATAATCACCTTACTTCATAGAGATTTTGTGAGGATCAAATTAGAAAATAGTCTGGTACATATAATTGCTAATTAACTGTTAGGACCTATTAACTATTAACTTTTAAATTTAATTATACATTATATTTACACCAGCTCTACTACCATCATTGCATACTGAAGTCTCAAACTCTATAGCAGGCCTACTAATCCCTCAAGAATGAAGAGAAAAAACAACTATTTTCTTGTTTCTTTAGGTGATACTATAAGTGAAGTGAAAAATTATACTTTCTGAATACATGTCCCCAAATAAAAACTATAGTTTCAAACATACATAATTGTAGATGTAGAAACTTTAGTTTTACTCCATTTTGTGAATGAGCTGAGCTGGTCACTTCTGCCAAAATTTGAAAACAAATCACTTGCCAAGCAAAAGTAATCAAAATGTTATAAGGAGTTCTATTTCAAGGCCACCATTAACCTATAAGCCCTTAGGGTGTAAACATCTTCCTTTGGAAGGATGTAGACATCACCCTTTGGTGAGTGGAGCATGGGTTGGATTTCAATCTCCTACTTACCCCATGGTTGGACACTTTTATGTAGGACATGCCTGGACAACTATACAATACAATTTTTTAAATTATAAATGCTGATCTCACTGGCACCTACAGGCAGAGTAACTCACATTCTGAACTACACTGACTCAATGTGGTTACCTAGCTACATGGCTCTCTGCTTTATTCAGAGTTCCTCCGTGATTCCTAACCTACGACATACCTGTCTTTGAGGCTCTGATAGTAGTGGATCTGGGTATGAAAACTAACTAGGGAACAACTGTGAGGTGACTTGGAGAATAAGGAACTAAGTTATATGATTGCTCATCAAGAGCTTAAAAGGTAATCTACAGCTTTACAAATTACTGTAGGCAAAGTAACTCTGGAAAAAAACTAAAAATATTGATATTTCTAACATAAGAACACATCCACTAAAACAGTCAGGCGTATCTAGGCAGTGGGAAGTCTTAACAATTACAGTTTAGTGGATAAAAAAGAATAAATACAATGACTAATTAAAAGTTGATGAAAAATGTTTAATCTCACTAGTAATCAAATAAATTAAAACAAGATACTATTTTTAGCTCATATTTAATTGATAGTGTTCAATGTTAGCAAAGATTCTATGATATAGTCAGAGTTACATTTTCTGGTGGAAGTGTAAAGTGATTATTGAAAAGCAATTTGGCCACAGGATGGGAGAATCCTTAAAATATTCATATCTTCTAAGGATGACTATTGAAATATTTATATCTTCTATTTCAAGAAATATTTTATATCAGTTAAGTTTAAATTTAGCTATATATAACAGAAATCCCAAAATAACAATGACAAAAAAAACATGTTATCTGTAAGAGAGGCTTCAAAATGTAGTACTTTAGCTGGACATTGTCATCCAAAATAAAATTGACATTCTATCATTAAGGAGGAAGGGGAGAATGAATGTTGAATAGGTAACTAACAATTTTTACTCTATTATCCTGGGGAGCAAACTCAAACTTAAAAATAATTTTCAAAAAGTCATTGATCTGTAGAAAAAAGACAAAATTTCCAAAAATAGGAGAATGTTTACAAATTACAAATAAATTCAATTATTTCATAGAACAAGGAATATTATATACAGAGTTTTAAATGATAGTTTAACATGCTTATGCAATAATGTTAATTAAAAAAAATCAAAATGCATTGTTGTATAAAATTTATGCAGGCATGCTTTATTTTATTGCACTTAGCAGATACTGCGTTATTTTGCAAATTGAAGGTTTATGACAACTTTATGTCAAGCAAGTCTATCGGCTTCATTTTTTCCAATAGCATTTGTTCATTTTGCATCTCTGTGTCACATTTTGGTAATTTTTGCATTGTTTCAGAGTGTATTGTTATTATTATATTTGTTATGTTGATCTGTGATCAGTGATTGTTGATGTTACTAGGGAAGACCCTTCACCAGCAAATAAAGATTATGAATCGCTTAAGGTTCATGATGGTTAGCAATTTTTAGCAATAAATTTTTTTAAAATTAAGGTATGTACCTTTTTTAGACATAATGCTATTGCACACTTAATAGACTACTGTATAGTACAAACGTAACTTTTATATGCAATGGAAAACCAAGAAGTTCATATGACTCTATTGTGATATTTGCTTTATTGAAGTGGTCTGGAACAGAACCTGCAATATATTTGAAGTGTGTACTCTCAGTATGCAAAGAACACTCAGAAGATTTTTTTTTTTACTTTTCTTTGTTGTTCACATTTTCCACAATGAATATATTTTACATTTATGTGAATAAATTTGTAGACATTATTTTTAAAAAACATTATAATTGAATTCTGAGAATTTGACAAATTCTTAGATGTGACAAATAGAATTTTAAATTGGAGATTCCTCATATTGTAGCAAACCAAATTAAAGTAAGGGATATAGCCTGGCAAATTTTTCAAATTCAAAGAAAAAGCTCTATAAACTGAATTGGGAAAAGCAGATCATCTTCAAATGAACTAAACTCAGCTTGGCCATAGATATTGTCCTCTACAGAACAAATTGCCAGAAAGTAATGAGACACAGTATTATTATCTAGTTATCCTCATTGTCGTCATTATCACTAACATTTACTGAGCACCTATTAACACTTTTATTTAATTATCCAGCATCTTATAAGGTAGCTGTTATTGCTGATTCCATTTTACACTTAAGGGATAGGGGTTACAGGGAAGTCGACTTGCTCATTGTCTCATAGATTTTCAATAACAGAGCTAAACTTCCAACCCAGGCAGCATAATCCCTCAAGGTCATATCTTTACTGCTTACATATATAGAACTTTGAAGAAAAACAAATGGTGATGCAAAGAGTTTACTGATGTGTAGAAAATATGTCTCATGTTCATGTATTTCAATGACTTCTCAAAACTTTCCTCCAATTTACCAAGCAATTAATCACAATAAAGTATTTTATAACAGAAAATTTACAAAAGAAACAGACTGGTGGTAAGCATCAAACTACCTACCTTAGAACTAAGGATTTAAAAGCAATAATCTCTTTAGATAGCCTCTAATAGAGAAGTCTAAATAGATTTAACTTGTATACAAAAATACTAAGGCCGAAGCAATTTTTATGACATTTTTAGAATTCAGTGAGACCTCTTGACTATCATGTGGTACCTGCCTTGGCTCATGGAAGAAATCAAGTTGTAGTTCTTGAAGTTGTCTTCTCTTGCCCTGGCTATCTCTTTCTGATTTATATTTTATTTCTCAGTTTCATTTCATTTTTGTCTTTCAGCTGAAACTAAGATATGCTTCAAATACTACCATGGAGTGAGTGGAGCCCTGCGAGCTACCACCCCCAGTGTCACAGTCAAAAATTTAGCAGCTCCTGTAAGTCCCATTCCTTCCTTTCTGGTCAGATCTAATTCTGGTGCTTCTTTACTTTTCCGTTTATTCTTATGTTTGTGTGGTTTTATGTACACACACATATGGGGACATATTGATAAATTATGAATAGGCAGCTAGACAGACAGATATACATCTCAAAATAATAAAGAATGAGATCCAAAGGCAAGCTTATTAAAATGTATACTACTTTTTGTTAAAGAAATGTCAAGCTTCAATCGATAGCCAGATGTTTTTAATAGACTCATGCTTCATAACTATGAATAATAAATCTTTCTTTGGAACACATTTTTAAATTTCTTGGTTTTAAATATGTATTTTTTCATATGTTTTAATTTCATTTTAGGCTTATAAATAAATAACTGATTTTAGTCATAGAATTATAAAATGATAGTCCTAGAAAAGACTAAAATCTCTGATTCTTTTTTTCTTTACATAAATAAGGAAACCATGCTCAAAGAACTTAAGAAATATACCTCAGGTCCCACAGCTAGTTAGTTGCAGATCAGGGTTTTAAATCACGTCTTTTGTTCCCTCTTCTGTGGCTTTGATCAGTGCTATGGTAACAGACACTATCTTTTTCTAAATTATAGTCTAGTTTTAATCTTTGTGGAAATTTTTATGTTAGTTCTCAATACATCTGATCAGGCTAGCTGATATCTACTTACAAATGGCATCCTTATCTTTTTCACATAAATTTATAATTACTGAATGGGGGAGACTGAACAAAACCCAGTGAGAACTTTGTCATGCTCATGTAAGTAAAAAACAAATTTTTTTTTTCTATGGGGAGAGAGAAAGAGGGGTGGGGCAAGTACTTGAAATATGAATGATTCAGAAAATACTTTGGGTCTAAAAGATAAGTGTGAGATTTAAGTAAGAGATCCACTCTTCCAGGACCATTAGTATAGGCCATCCTCAAAAGAGGATACTTGGAAAACCAAAGAGGTCCTGATATATGTAGCCAATTGTGAAGGCAGGGAGATCAGCTAAATTGAGGCAGTAAAGATGGAGTTGGGGCTGAACTGAACCAGAGGCAAGGTGAAGCAGGAAGGCACTGAACACACAGCAGACAGAGAAGGAAGGAGGCTGGAAGTGGAGTCAAGCTGATTTATGAAAAGTCTTTCAGACGTAGGCTTGGCTGGCTTTTGCCATGGTAGCAAGTTCTGTGATGAGGGGATGCTGACTTCAGGAACAAGGGCTTATGTCTGAGAAGAGGAAACGTGATACAAGGTGTTTCAATCATGTTATTTGACAGGAGGTTTCAGGAGATTGCGTTGATTATGTGTCAGCCCTCATCCCACCCCATCTTTGTTATTCCATATGTGTTACCATTGCTTGTTCTTAAAACTCAGACATCTTGAAATACTTTGATATGTTGCTATTGTTTTGATTATCATCTCCATAATGATTTTCTCACAAAAATCTGTAAACACTCGACACTTTAATGTACATTACACTTTGTTTCTCTTCGTAATCTCTATGTATGGAAAGCCCAATCATAAAGCTCATGTGACACCAGGGGTCAGAGAGCGTACTTGTTCTACTTCTTCATCAGAGATGAACACTTGGAGTCCTGTGGCAGAAGGGAACATGGATTTTCCTGCAAGACAGTATTTTAATGTACAGTTAGGTTTTATAATCGTTAAACTATTAGTAGCCCTTCTTGTTCTATATCATGGTGCACTTATCAGAGGAGTGTTACTTGTATTATCCTAGTTGATTCACAGCACATTTGTGAGATAGTCAGGAAATATCATTTTGGTTTTGTGACCACTTGGCTATATG
This sequence comes from Pteropus medius, assembly GCF_902729225.1. Taxonomy (NCBI): domain Eukaryota; kingdom Metazoa; phylum Chordata; class Mammalia; order Chiroptera; family Pteropodidae; genus Pteropus; species Pteropus medius. The sequence goes on along the minus strand of NW_024352787.1, from coordinate 15,260,150 downwards.
GCAATGAAGTTGAATCAAATCTAGCTTATACTTTTTGCAACTCACTTTAGTTACTGGTATAATCTAACAACCTTCTGGGTTAAACAAGCCTATGAAGTTTGGTCTGGGACTTAAGCACACTGTTTCTAAGGGGAAATGCTATTCAAGTATCTCAAAATCAATCTGTTAATAAATTTGAGTATTTGTTTTTAAATTGAAAAATGCTGGTACTGCAGTAATTTCTTATAAAGAGTTAGTTTTCTATGGCCATTATATTATGTCCCAAAAGTTACTAAGCTAGTTTGTGACAATATACTAAAACTATAATTCTTTGAAAAGGATTGGTAAGATATTAAATGTTCTTTTTAGTACTTTAATGCTTTGAGCGTAGCAGGTTATCAATATATATTTCCTCATTCTGCCTTATCCTTTGTCTTTGTCCTACTGTGGATATCTGTTGAGGTCCCAGTTATAAAAAGAAGTTGTCATCTATTCTTATCTTTCTGGGGCTTTCATTTATTTATTAGTCTTGATTGTATATCAGAAACTAGAATGGGTCAGAGTTATAGAGATGAATGAAATATAAGCCCTGTCACTGAGAACCTATAGTTATTCTGTTATAAATGATATATAATCTGAAATGTCAGGTACTAGAGGGTAAAACCCATTGTTTTTGTGTGTGGAGAAGGCAGTAAGGGTGTGCCTACAGCATCTGGGAAGGCTTTTAGAAGAGGTGGTATGTAGTCTGCATCAGGTAGCATGAATAGGACTTTTCCAGGCCTAGGAGGGAAGTAAGGCACAGCTGGCAGAAGAGACAGAATATGCAAAGGCATGGGGGTTTGAAATGCCACAAGACCTAAACTGTGTTAGGTCTAAAGAATATATGACTTACTTAATGTTCACCATATAGCACCTGCACTTTTTTTTCATAGTTTTTGTATTTTACTGGGAGCATTTAGCATGTTTTATATTTTTCTTCTATTTTCTGTAGAAAATCATTTTCAAAAGCAAGCTCTTCCTCTCAGTATTTTCACCCATGCCACATTCCTCTTGTGTATTACAGTCTCTCTTAATGAGTCCCATGATAGTTTTTTCCTCTCTCCATTTATACATGAAAGGACAGAAATCTATGCATACCTTCAGTTTTCCAAAAGACAGAGTAGGTAAACTGTCCTTAGTTCAACACTATTTTCACTGTGAATTTCCAAGCTTCTCCCTTCTGGTCTGCCTCAACAGTAGGTTTCACATCTGCCTTCCCTTTTTGTGGGACTGAGCAGGCATCTTCTAGTAGGGTGGGCATCTTCTGGACTAGATAAGAACACTTCCTCTGCCCACTGGGTTCTCCTACAGTGTGGGAAAGTGAGACACATCTGTAGCTGTTCTCAGTCTATGTTCAAAGTACTGAGCACACCACTCCTTATGCCTGTTTTCCAAGCCTTTCCCTAAGTAGCATTCACTTCACAGGGCAGTGGTCACCACTTGTTTTCTTCATTTTCAGCTGTGCTGAGCCCTGGGGACAGTAGTCTCTAGATATAGAAAAAACGTAGCTATTGGAAGAATAATTCTGGCAGGCTCATGAGGCAGGGCCCAAAGGTTGGGAAAAGTCTACCACAGTGAGGAACAGGCAGAGGACATTATGTTCCTGCCTTCTTTAGGGCCTAGTGTTGAGGGATCCCGTAGATTCAGAGGCCAAGCCATATGTAATCCAAGTATGTTTTTCTTACTCTATCATCATCGACATTCAAATTTGGGGAAATTCTCTTGGAATTTTGTTATTCTCGATTATTCCTATCTTTACTTCACATTACTATTATCTCCTTATCTATCTATCATCTATCTATCTATTTATCTATCTATCTATCAATCTATCATCTATCTATCTATGTATTCTATACTTCTAACTTTTTCAATGAGAAATTGGAAGTAAAAATATCTGATTCTGTTCATTCTTTCACCACTTTAATTCAATTTCTCTGCAACCAAGCTTTTGATTATTGAGCAGCGTAAAGTTCTTTGCCAAAACTTGAAATACTTTTCCATAAGTTCACGTTCATAGATTCATTTGCTTTGTTGGACCCCTAAGCAGAGACATTATCATCATCATCGTCATCATCATTATCATCATCATAACTCATTAAGGCATTTTCCTGGAAACATAGGCTAAATTCATACTCTGAGGTAGGATCAGGTCAAGATTTTCCTCCTTAAACAGAGTCTGGGTCTCCTGTAATGGACAAATATGTGATTAATATCCACAAAACTCTAAGTCATTAAGCTTGGCTATATTAGTATTTGTCTTGGAAATTTTAAAAGCAGATCTTCTGAAAAAATATTTTAAATCATAATAAAGCAACCACGAAACTTTAAAGTTATAAAAACTCTTGGAAAATATTCCAACCAAACTTGTTGAAAAGTTAATTCACAGGTAATAGACTGATGTGACCAGCTATCTAGAATTGTTAGATACAAACTAATGAATTTGGAAGGTACCTTGGTTTTATAATGAATGATGTGTGCTCTTGTGTTTGGCAGAGATTAAGTGGCAAGACCAGTTGCTGATTGAAGCCATTCTTGAAAGCATCAGTTGCAATATATCATCAATTTTGGGGAGAAGATTTCTTAATTTACCAAAGGGTCCCCTTCATCTTGTGTACCCATATGGAGTCTCAACTTCACCCAAAATGTGTCAAGGAAAAATTGCCAAAATAAAAAAAGAAAAAAAAATAATAATGATAATAATAATGGAGTATAGTTTATTCTCTCTTTATAACTGTACTGCTCTAGTGAGCTGGAGTCCAGCATTGAGATCCTCAGGAGACTGGGCAGCAGTTTTCACAGCCCCCTCAATATGAGGCAGCCTTAAACCTGGGGACAGCAGCATTTCCCAAGGGGCTATATTTTTATAATTTTAGTTTTTTAATGAGTAGTGCTACATAAAGAATCACAATGAAAGAGGAACATGAGAAAAGTTCACAACCATTTTTCTTAAATCATAAGAAAACAAGGCCTTTTAAAAAGTTAGAATTGAACTTTTCGTGATCTCATCAGACTCTTGCCCTACAATCTTATTCTTAAACCTAAACTCATTTCAAGTTCTGATTCTGGAAACCTAGCTTCATGATGTTTTGGAAACTTGATATTATATTTATTTTGTGATTTGGGTTTTATAATAGCCATGGGGCCTTTTTAAAATTAATTCTGTTCGCCTGCTGTCTCACTAACACATCTATAATTATTTTGTAGTATGTCACCAGTATTTATCAAACCAGGCACTAAAAAGGAACTTAATCAATAATCCTATGATGAGACAAAAATCCAAGACTTAGTGCTTAATATTCTGAAAATCAATTTCTAAATAAAAATAATCTTAGTTATACTAGAAGAACAAGAAGTCCTAAGTAATTATATAGTATATTTTTTATTTCTTCCCTTTATATATATTTGTGTTAGGTTTTCCTTAGGAGAGAATTTAAGAGAACATTTTGGTTTTCAGAAGCTATAAATCAAATGTAACAGATAAAACACAATAAATGTTAACTTGAGTGCTCAAGCTAAAATTGCATATGTGATTTATTTACATGCAGAGGATAAATGTTGCCCAGATGTTTACTGACAAAATTTAGAATGATTTTGTAAGGGGCTATTTTACAAGATCTCCTGATTATTATAACTTTAAATTCTTTCTCTTTTCCATAAGTCTAGGATGGAATGAGAAAGGAGTTTCTAAGGAGGTTAGGGAGAAGCTGATGGTTAGATATTGACATAACATAATTTCTTCTAGCTGAGAATCAACAGCCACATTCTGTCTCACTCCTGAACTGACAAATTGTTTTATAGTGCTCAGAGTCCTTTGCCTCCAATCCTCTTCTCCCAGAAACTGCTCCCACTTTCTTAGCTAACTCCAAGCCATATATACAGTACTCTAATCCCCTAACCTTGGAGGTCTGCTCAGAACATGGTTATGTTGTACATCTTTGTGTAGCCTACAGCTCCAATAACGCATCTTTTTTTTTTTTAATTGTTTATTGGGTTAACATTGGTTAAGACAATTATATAATTTTCAGGTGTACATTATAATTTGACATCTATATATTCTATTGTGTGATTACCACCCAAAGTCCAGTTTCCCTTTACCCACTTCACCCTCCCGCCACAGCCCTATATTTGACCCCCTCTACTCTCTCTCTGTCTTTCCTCCTCACTCACCCCCTACCCTCTGGTAACCGCTAGTCCATTGTTCATGTCCTTGAGTCTCTGTTTGTCCTGTTAATTTGTTGCTTTTAGGTTTATATCCCACATATAAGTGATATCATGTGATTTTCAACCTTTTCTGTCTGGCTTATTTCGCTTAGCATGATTATCTCGAGGTCCATCCATGTTGTCGCAAATGGCAGTATTTCATCTCTTCTTATGACTGAGTAATAGTCCATTGTATATATGTATCACAGCTTCTTTAGCCAATCATCTATAGTAGGACACTTTAGTTGCTTCCATGCCCAAGACACTGTGAATAGTGCTGCTATGAACATCGGTGTGCAAATATCTTTTTGGATATGGGTTTTCAAGACTTTGGGGTTAATACCTAATAAGGGATTGCTAGATCATATGGCAGATCAATTCTTAGGTTTTTGAGGAACCACCATACTGTTTTCCATAGTGGCTGTACCAATTTGCAGTCCCACCAGCAGTGTAAGAGGCTTCCTTTTTCTCTGCATCCTCTCCAACATTTGTTATTACTTGCCATGCTGATTATAGCTATTCTAACAGGTGCGAGATGGTATCTCATTGTGGTTTTGATTTGCATTTCTCTAATAGCTAGTAATGTTGAGCATCTTTTCATGTTTGTTGGCCATTTATATGTCCTCTAGGGAGAAGTGTCTGTTCAGGTCCTCTTCCCATTTTTTGATTGGATCGTTTGTTTTTTTGTTGTTATTGAGTCGTATGAGTTTTTGTATATTTTAGATATTAGTCCCTTATCAGAGGCATTGCTTACAAATATATTTTCCCATTTGGATGGTTGTCTCTTTATGTTGTTGATGATCTCTTTTGTGGAGCAAAAGCTTTTTAGTTTGATGTAGTCCCATTCATTTATTTTTGCTTTTACTTCCCTTGTCTTTGAGGTCAAATTCATAAAATCCTCTTTAAGTCCAAGGTCCTTGAGCTTAGTTCCTATGTTTTCCTCTAAGCATTTTATTGATTCCGGTCTTATATTCAGGTCTATATTACATTTTGAGTTAATTTTGCTGTGTGGTGATAGACAGTAGTCTAGTTTTATTCTTTTGCAGGTGGCCTTCCAATTTACCCAGCACCATCTAATGAAGAGGCTTTCCTTTCTCCACTATATGTTTTGGCTTTTTGTTGATAATTATTTGTCCACAAAAAAATGGGTTGACTGCTGGAATCTCGATTCTGTTCTTCTGGTCCGTGTGTCTGTTTTTCTGCCAATACCATGCCGTTTTGATTACTGTCGCTTTGTAGTATAATTTGAAGTCAGGCAGAATGATGCCTCCAGCCTTGTTCTTTTTTCTCAGGATGGTTTTGGCAATTTGGGGTCTATTGTGCTTTCATGCAAATCATGATTTTTGTTCTATTTCTTTAAAAAATGCTGATGGGATGTCGATGGGGATTGCATTACATCTGCATAATGCTTTAGGTAATATGGTCATTTTAACTATGTTGATTCTTCCAATCCAAGAACACAGAGTACGTTTCCAATTCTTTATATCCTCTTTGATTTCTTTTAATAAGGTCTTGTAGTTTTCATTATATTGGTCCTTCACATGTTTTGTTAAATTAATTCCTAGGTATTTTATTCTTTTTGTTTCAATTGCAAAAGGAATTATTTTTTCAACTTCTTTTTCTGATGCTTTATTATTAGAGAGGAACACTATGGGTTTTTGAACGTTGATTTTGTATTTAGAGACTTTACTGTATTTGCTTATTGTTTCTAGTAGTGTTCTTGTGGAGTCTTTAGGGTTTTCTATGTAAAGAATTATGTCATCTGTAAATAGTGACAGTTTGACTTCTTCGTTTTCTATTTGGATGCCTTTTATATCTTTCTCTTGGTGGATTGCACTTGCTAGGACTGCCAATGTTATATTGAATAACAGTGGTGATACTAGACAGCCTTGCCTTGTTCCTGATCTTAGAGGGAAGGTTTTCAGTTTTTCACCATTAAGTATAATGTTGGATGAGAGTTTGTCACAGATGGCCTTTATTATGTTAAGGTACTTTTCTTCTATATCGATTTCGTTAAGTGCTTTGATCATAAATGGGTGCTGTATCTTGTCGAAATCTTGTTCTGCATCTATCGATATGATCATATGATTCTTTTTTTTTAAATTTATTTATGTGGTTTATCACATTAATCAATTTGTGTATGTTGAACCACCTCTGTGCCCCTTGGAATGAAGCCCACTTGATCGTGGTGTATAATCTATTTAATACGTTGCTGTATTCGGTTCACTAGTATCTTATTTAGGATTTTTACATCTGCGTTCATGAGAGATATAGATCTATAGATTTCTTTTTTGGGTTATCTTTACCAACTTTTGTTATCAGAGTAATATTGGCCTCATAAAACGAGTTGGGAAGTATTGCCTCCTCTTCAATTTTTTGGAAGAGTTTAAGGAGAATAAGTATTAAATATTTTTGAATGTTTGGTAGAATTCACTGGTGAAGCCATCTGGTCTTAGACTTTTAGTTTTGGGGAGGTTTTTGATGATTATTTCAATTTTCATACTGCTGATCGATCTATTTAGATTTTCCAGATCTTTTTTATTCAGTCTAGGAAGGTTGTATTTTTTTAAGTACTGGTCCATTTCTTCCAGATTACTAAATTTGATGTTATATACTTTTTCATAGTGTTCTTGCATGATCCTCTGTATTTCTACGTTTTCAGTCATAATTTCCCCTCTTTCATCCCTTATTTTGTTTATTTGTGTCCTTTCTCTTTTTTCTTTAGTGAGTCTAGCCAGGAGTTTGGCAATTGTATTAACCTTTTCAAAGAACCAGCACTTTGTTGCATTTTTTTCTGTTTTTTTTTCTTTTCTTTTCAATTTCATTTATTTCTGCTCTAATTTTGACAATTTCTTTTCTTCTGCTGAATTTCAGCCAAATTTGTTCTTCTTTTTCTAGTTTTTTTAAGATGAAGTGTTAGGTTGTTTATTTGGACTCATTCTTGTTTTTGGAGATGGGCCTGTAATGATATGAACTTTCCTCCTACAACTGCTTTTGCCCTGTCCCAAAAGTTTTGATATGTTGTACTATCATTATCATTCATTTCTATGTATTTCTTGATCTCTTTGTATTTCTTCTGTGACCCAGTTATTCTTCAGTAGCATATTGTTTAATTTCCGGGTATTTGTGGTTCTTCCTGATTTCTTTTTGCAGTTGATCTCTAGTTTCAAAGCATTATGATCAGTGAATACGGTTGCTATGATTTCAATCCTCTTTTATTTTTTGAGGCTATTTCTGTGTACCAGTATGTGGTCAATTCTTGAGTCTGTTCCATGTGAACTAGAGAAGAATATAAGCAGGTGTTTTGAGATGGAAGTCTCTGTATATGTCAATTATGTCTAGTTGATATAATATGTCATTTAAGGATCTTATTTCCTTATACATTTTCTGTTTGGATGATCTGTCCATATCTGACAGTGGGGTATTTAAGTTCCCTACTATGATAGTGTTTTGGTCTGTTTCTCCCTTTAGTTCTATTGGTAATTGTTGCACATATTTCGAGGCTCCCTGATTAGGAGCATAGATATTAATAAGTGTTATGTCTTCTTGGTGCATGATTCCCTTATCATTATTAAGTGTCCCTCAGTATGTTTCATTATCTTTTTTATTTTGAAGCCTATTTTGTCTGATATTTGTACCGCTTCTCCCACTTATCTCTGAATGCCATTTTTTTGAAATATCATTTTCCACCCTTTCACTTTGAGTCTATATTTGTGTTTGGAGCTGAGTTGTTTCTCCTGGCGGCAGCATGTAGTTGTTTCTTTTTCTTTTTCTTTTCTTTTTTTTTCTTTTCTTTTCTTTTCTATTCTTTTCTTTTCTTTTTTTTTTTAGGCGAGGCAACCCTTAGTTGACCTCACAGATTGCAAAGACCTCGTCAGCTTACAATTCCTTATTTTTTATTTTTTACACCTAAAGCACCTGGTCTTCCTAGGTGGTCTCCCAATCAAGTACTAACCGGGCCCTACTCTGCTTAGTTTCCGGGGTCAGACAGGATCGGGCTTGTTCAGGGTGGCATGGTCATAGACCGATTTTGTTTTTTGATCCATTCTGCAGCTCTGTGCCTTTTTATTGGTGAGTTCAGTCCATTTACATTTAGGGTGATTTTTGAAATATGTCTTATAGACATTTTATCTTTTGCTTTCTGGCAGCTCGGTGTTTCTATTGCTTCATCATCCTTGTATTTCTGTTTTCTTTATTTTGCTTGGCTTTTATGGGTTTTGCCTGTAGTTTTTCTTGTTTTATGTTATATACTTCAGTTCTGAATCTTTGGTGTGTGATTACCTTTACAAATAAGAAAAGGATTGTTATATATATATATATATATATATATATATATATATATATATAAACACACACACACACACACACACACACACACACATATATATGTATACATATATATACCTAATATATATACAATATTTCGATATATATATATGTGTGTGTATGATATGATATATATATATATATATATATATAGTATATATATATATATAATCGTCCATTCTTCTGCATGTGTCTTATCTCATTCCTTTTTGCAAATGTGGATCTTTGAATCTTCCCTTTTTCAGTCATTAATATCTCAATTTGTCCCTATGTATGCTGAACGTTCATTACCATTTTGCTATAACAATTCTCTACTTATTATTTAAGCTTATAATGTCCTATTCTTAGTAAGGATTGCACTCCTCTGCTTCTGTTTGCTGAGAGTCACTTTACTCCTAATTATTTATTTTGTTGTTGTTATTTTGTTTTAGGTAAACTGACCCCTTTCAATATTTTCTGTAGTGCAAGGCTTATAGTGGAGAATTCTCTCAATTTTTGGTTGTCTAGAAAGGTCTTAATTTCTTCTTCATATCTAAAGGAGAGCTTAGGTGGATACATTATTCTAGGCTAGTAGTTCCTTTCACTTAAATTTTGAATATTTGATTCCTTTCTGGCGTGTAAGGTAGTGCTGAGAAGTCTGACCATAATCTAATGGGTTTTCCTTTATAAGTTACCATTTTCTTTTCCCTGGTTGCCCTGAGAATTCAGTCTTTGTCATTGATTTTTGATAAATTTGATACAATGTTTTGGTGAAGGTGTTTTTGGGTTGAGATAATTGGGTGTTCTGTTGACTTCTTGAATTCCAAGCTCCAGCTCATTCCTCAGATTTGAGAAATTGTCGTCCACTATTGTCTGAAAATGCTTTCTAGTCCCTACTTCTTTCCCTCGCCTTCCTTAATGCCCATTATTCTCATGTTTCCTCTCCTGATGGTATCAGCTAGTTCCTGTATTTCTCTTTTATTGTTTTTCATTCTTCGGTTTCTCTCTTCTTCCTTCTGATTTATTTCTAGATTTCTGTCTTCGATATCACTGATCCTTTCCTCCATTTGGTCAACTTTATTTCCCAAGCTTGTTCTTTCATTTTTCAACTCTTGCAGTGTGTTTTTTTTTATCTCCAGAAGATCTATTCTATTCTTATTGAAGGTTTCAATTTCTTTGCTCAGCTCATTTTGTTGTTTTTCAATTCTTGGAATTGTTGATATGCATTATTTTTGATCTTATTGAGTTTTTTTTGGAAGTACCATCCCTATTCTCTATCATTTAAGGCACATATAACTATGTCTCTAAGCTTATTTTCTGGAGATTTTTTTCTTTCTTTCTGAGATGTCTTGTCACCTTAGTTGTTCATGGTGTTTAGTGGACTATTTCTCCTCCTGAGCTTTAATGGAAGTGTATTCTTCTGTTTTTTCCAGAAAGAAGATTTGTTATGTAAAGGCCTCTCCTTAGCCTGCTACAAGGAAGGCACTTTTCTTTTGGTTTATATTAGTTGGTGTCTAAGCCTCTTGGACCCCTGCTTTATATAAAGACTAAATAATGTGTGTGCGTGTGTGTGTTTTTTAATTTTCTTGTAGAAATTTAATCACACTCACTACTCTCAGTTTCAATCCCTTTCGATGTTAGCACATAGTTTTGGTAGCATTTGCTCATTCCTCTGGAGCTCTGTGGTGATCATTCTTGGATGGTATGGGGGGAGGGGCCCTCTGGGTTGGGTGTTGGGGCCTGTGACTCAGCCTCGGTTTTGCATCCACGGCCGGTAAAAATCAACTGTTATTTCTCTGCAGCCCTGTCCTGCTTCTCTGCTTTCTGTCTTAGTGACTGGGCCTTGCTGCCAGCTGTGTAGAAGTCCTGGCACTTCCACACAGGGCTGTTCAAGGAAGTCGCCGCACCTTCACCCTTCACCCTCCTCCTGCAAGGAGATCCGGTGGCTGGAAGAGGCAGCTTCTTTGTTTCTCCAAGTCCACCGCCCGACACCCAGGGTTCTGACCTGTGGTAATTCTTATGTGCGGATCATGCTGAGATGTGCTGGTGTGCCGTTTGGGTGTATTTTTGTTGTTGTTGTTCAGTTTTAGATGTTCAGCTTATTGTTGTTACAAGGAGAGAGATCTGAGGATGTCTCTCACTCTGACACGTTTCCCAGGATCCTGCTAAGTTTTTTGAGGAAACTCTAAACTGTTTTCCATAGCGGCTTTACCAACTTGCAGTTCCATTAGCAGTGTATAAGGTTCTTTTTTCTCCATATCCTCTCAAATTTTTGTTATTACTTGTCCTGTTTGTAACATCCATTCTGACAAGAGTAAGATTGTATTTCATTGTGGTTTTGATTAGCATTTCTCTAATAGCCAGTGATGTTGAGCATCCTTTTCTATGTTTGTTGTCCATTTGTATGTCCTCTAGGGAGAAGTATCCGTTCAGGTTCTCTGCCCACTTCTTAACTGGTGTTTTTGTTTGTTTGTTTGTTTGTTGTTCTTGAGTTGTATGAGTTTTTTGTGTATTTTGGATATTAAGCCCTTATTGGAGGCGTTACTTGAAAATATATTTTCCCATTTGGATAATTGTTACTTTATCTTGTCGATAGTTTCTTTTGCTGTGCAGAAACTTTTTAGTTTGATATAGTTCCATTTATTTCTTTTTGCTTTTACTTCCCTTGTCTTTGAGGTAAAATTCATAAACTCTTCTTTAAATTCAAAGTCCTTGAGTTTAGTTCCTATGTTTTCTTCTATGCAATTTATTGTTTCATGTCTTCTATTCAGGCCATTAACCCATTCTGAGTTAATTTTGGTGTGTGGTGATAGACAACAATCTTGTTTCATTCTTCTGTAGGTGACTTTCCACTTTTCCCAGCTCCCTATATTGAAGAGGCTTTCCTTTCTCCATTGTATGTTTTTGGCTCCTTTATTGAAAATTATTTGCCATATAAACAGGAGTCTACTTCTGGACTCTCAATTCTGTTCCATTGGTTTGTATGTCTGTTTTTCTGCCAATATCATGCCGTTTTGATTATTGTTGCTTTGTAGTATAATTAGAAGTCAGGCAGAGTGATGCCTCCAGCCTTGTTCTTTTTTTCTCATGGCTGTCAATTTGGGGTCTTTTGTGATTCTATACAAATCTGATGATTTTTCATTCTATTTCTTTAAAAGTGCCCATGGGATTTTAATGGGGATTAAATCTGTATAATGCTTTGATAGTAAGGTCATTTTAACTATGTTGACTTTTCCAATTCAAAAACATGGAAATTTTTCAATTTCTTTGTGTCTTCTTCAATTTCTTTCATTAGAGTCTTATAGTTTTTATTGTAGTTCCTTCACAAGTTTCATTAGATTTATTTCTAGGTATTTTATTCTTTTTGTTGGAATTCATTATTAGAGTATAATAATGCTATGGATTTTTGAACATTAATTTTTTTCATAAAACTTTACTGTATTTGCTTATTTATTTCTACTGTATTTGCTTATTATTTCTAGTATTCTTGTAGAATCTTTAGGATTTTCTATGTAGAGATTCATGTCGCCCACAAATAGTGACAGTTTGACCTCTTCATTTTCTGTTTGACTGCATTTATTTCTTTCTCTTGCTTGATTGTACAACTAGGACCCCCAATGTTATGTTGAATAACAGCGGTGATAGTAGACAGCCTTGTCTTGTTCCTGATCTTAGAGGGAAGATTTTAGTTTTTCACCATTAAGTATCATGTTGGCTGAGGGTTTGTCATATACGGCCTTTATTTTATTAAGGTACTTTCCTTCTATACCAATTTTTAAAAGTCTTTTGATCATAAATTGAGTCTGTATCTTGTCGAAGGCATTTTTTTTGCATCTACGAATATGATCATATCTTTTTTTTTTAATTTGTTTATGCGGTATATTACATTTATCAAATTGCATGTGTTAAACTATCCCATTGTCCCTAGGATGAAGCCCACTTAGTTATGGTGCACAATCTTTTTAATATGTTGTATTTGGTTCACCAGTATCTTATTTAGGATTTTTGCATCTGTGTTCATGAGAGATATTAGTCTGTAGTTTTCTTTTTTTGTGTTATCTTTACCAGGTTTGGTGTCAAGGTAACACTGGCCTCTTAAAATGAGTTAGGAAGTACTGCTTCTTCTTCAATTTTTTGGAAGAGTTTGAGGAGAACAAGTATTAAATCTTTGAATGTTTGGTAGAATTCACTGGTGAAGCCATTTGGTCCTGGACTTTTACTTTTTGGTAGGTTTTTGATGATTGTTTCAATTTTCATACTGGTGATTGATCTACTTAGATTTTCCAGTCTTCTTTATTCAGTCTAGGAAGTTTGTATTTTTCTAAGTACTGGTCTATTTCTTCTAGGTTATTAAATTTGGTGTTATATAGTTTTTCATAGTATTCTTGTATGACTCTTTGTATTTCTGCGTTATCAGTTGTAATTTCTCCTCTTTCATCCCAATTTTGTTTATTTGTGTCCTTTCTCTTTTTTCTTTAGTGATTTTAGCCATGGGTTTGTCAATTTTATTAAATTCAAAGAACCAGGTCTTTGTTGCATTAATTTTTTTATTGTTTTTGTTGTCATTGTTATTTTCAATTTCATTTATTTCTGCTCTAATTCTAATTATTTCTTCAAGGTTCATTTGCTCTTTTTCTAGTTTTTTAAAGATGAAATGTTAGGTTATTTGGGCTCATTCTTGTTTTTTGAGATAGATCTGTAATGATATGAACTTTCCTCTTATTACTACTATGCCATGTCCCAAAAGTTTTGATATATTGTGCTATCATTGTCATTTGTTTCTATGTATCTCTTGATCCATCTTTTCATTTCTTTTCTGATCCAGTCATTTTTCAGTAGCATGTTCTTCAATCTCCATATATTTGTGGTTCTTTCTGCTTTCTTTTTACAGTTGATCTCTAGCTTCAAAGCATTATGATCAGAGAATATGGTTGGTATGATTTCAACCCTCTTACATTTGTTGAGGCTAGTTTTGTATTCTAGTATGTTGTCAATCCTTGGGAATGTTCCATGTGCACTAGAGACGAATGTATAAACAGCTCTTTTAGGATCAAAGGTTCCATAAATGTCAATTATGTCCATTTGGTCTAATGTGTCATTTAAGGATGTTATTTCCTTATTGATTTTCTTTTTGGATGGTCTGTTCATATCCGACAGTGGGGTATTTAGGTCTCCTAATATGATAGTATTTTGGTCTGTTTCTCCCTTTAGTTCTGTTAGTAATTGCTTTATATATTTTGGGGATCTCTGACTGTGAGCATAGATATTAATAAGTGTTATGTCTTCTTGGTATATGATTCCCTTTATCATTATGAAGTGTCCCTCAGTATCTTTTTTTACCTTTCTAATTTCGAAGTTTCTTGTCTACTATTAGTACTGCTACTCCCTCTTTTCTCTGAATGACATCTGCTTGAAATATCATTTTTTACCCTTTCACTTGAGTCTATATTTGTGTTTGGAATTGATATGTTTCTCCTGGAGGCAGCATATAGTTGGGTGTTTTTTGATCTAATCTGCAACTCTGTGCCTTTTTATTGCTGAGTTCAATCCTTTTACATTTAGGGTGATTATTGAAATATGAGTTTTTCCTATAGCCATTTTATCTTTTGCTTTCTGGTAGCTTGGTGTTTCCTTATCCTTGCATTTCTGTCTGTTATTTTAATTTGGTGGAATTTTGTGGATTTTCTTTGGTCCTTCTTGTCTGTGTGTGCCTTATTTCCATTCTCTTTGCATATTTGGATATTCGATCCTCCTTTTGCCTATTATTGTTGTCTCAAATTGTCCCTATGTATGCTGAACATTTATTTTTTTCATGCAACAGCAAATCTCTTATTATTTAAGCTTATAATGCCCAACACTTAGTAAGGGTTGCGCTCTTCTGCTTCTATATGGCCACGAGTCGCCTTACTCATAGTTATGTATTATTTTTGTCATTTCGTTTCAAGTGGGTTGACCCCTTTTAGTATTTTCTGTAACGCAGGCCTCATAGTGAAGAATTTCCTCAACTTGTGTATGTCTATAAAGGTCTTTATTTCTCTTTCATATATAAAAAAGAGGTTTTCTCGATACTTTATTCTTGGCCGTTAATTCCTTTCATTTAATGGATTGAATATTTGGTTTCACTCTTTTCTTGATTGTAAGGTTTGTGCTGAGAAGTCCAAAGATATTCTAATGGATTTTCCTTTATAGGTTACTATCTTCTTTTCTCTGGCTTCCTTGAGAATTCTTTCTTTGACATTAATTTTTGAAAATTTTATTATAATGTGTCTTGAAGAAGGCCTTTTTGGGTTGAGAGATAATTGGGTGTTCTATTAGCTTCTTGAATTCAGAACTCCAGCTCATTTCTTGGATTTGGGAAATGCTCATCAACTATTTGTCTAAATATGCTTCTCTTCTTCTTCTGGAATTGCAATTATTCTCATATTGCCTTTCCTGGTGGTATCAGCTATTCTCGTACTTCTCTTTCATTATTTTTCATTCTTTGGTCACTCTTCTTTCTGAATTATTTTTAGATTTCTGTCTTCAATATCACTGACCCTTTCTTTAATTTCATCAACTCTATTTCCCAACCTTGCTATTTTATTCTTCATTTCTTTTAGTGTGTTCTTTATCTCCAGAAGTTCTATTTCATTCTTTTAGGGTTACAATCTCTTTGTTAAAAACTCACTCTGCTGGTCTAATTTTTTTCTCAACTCCTAGAATTTTTGATCTGAATTATTTTGGATCTTATTTTTTCAGAAGTACAATCCTGAATTCTCTGTCATTAAGTCACATATTTCTATGTTTCTAAGCTTATTTTATAGAGATTTTCCTCTTTCTTTCTGAGCTACATTGTCACCTAGGTTGTTCATGGCATTTAGTGCACTATTTCTCCACCTGGGCATTAATGAAAGTGTACTCTTCTTTTGTCCCAGAAAGAAGATTTATTATATAAAGATCTCTCTTTAGCCTGTTGCTAAGAAAGTTTTTTTCTTTTGATTTTCAGTGGGTGGCATCCAAGCCTCTTCAGTCCCTGCTTTGAGACTTAATAATGACTTTTTTCTTATAAATATTCAATCATGATCACTACCATGGTCTCAGTCCCTGTCAGTGTTAGCGAGTTTGGGTATTATTTGCTCAAATTCCCCTGGAGCTTGATGGTGTTTGCGGTTGGAGTATATGGGGTGAGAGGATGAAGCATTCTGGGTTGGCGGGTAGGGGTTGTTGCTACTCTCCATATCTCAGCCTCCTGCTTCCCGACTGCTGCAGCTAAGATCCATCTATTGCCACTCTGCTCTTAGTTCCCACTCTGCTTTCAACCCTAATCCTTGGACTCCACTTCACTGATCTCACAGATTCCTCAGGCAGAAATGTTCTGGGAACTGGCCACAATTTCCCCTCTCCCCCTCCTCCTGCAGGGAGTTTTGGCTGTGAAAGGTAGCTTCTTCATTTCTCCCAATCTATCCTCCAGACTCCTGGGATTCTGACCTCTGGCAGCTTTTATGCACAGATCACTTGCTTAGATATACTTGTATGCAGGTTGGGTGTTATTGGTTGAGGTTTAGATGTTCAGCTTATTGTTATTTCAAGGAGGGAGATGTAGGGACATCTTTCACAGTACCATACTTCTGACGTCACAAGTAGAATACTTTTTTAAATTATTTTTTTCTCTGCTTTATATTTTTATTAGTTTCAGGTATACAGTACATTAGTTAGACATTTATATAGTTTATAAAATGATTCCCCTATTGCTCCTTCTCTCCTCCAGTTTTCTACCTAGCCAATATATTGATGCTAACTGCATTCCCTATGCCCCTATGCCGTGCTCCCCAATATCATAACCATCTATCAACTACTAATTTGTACTTCTGGCTGTCACCAAATTGTCCTCTGTATTCGTGAGTCTTTTTTGATTAGTTTATTCTTTTTGTTCCTTAGATTTGCATGTAAGTGAAACCATATGGTATTTATCTTTCTCTATCTGACTTATTTCACTCAGCATAATAACCTCTAGGCCTATCCATGTGTTGCCAATGGTAGGATTTTATTTTTTTAATGGCTGAGTAATATTCTATCATATATATGAACCATAACTTCTTTATCCAATCATCTGTTTTGGGGCATTTAGGTTACTTCCATATCTTGGCATTGTAAATTGTGCTGTCATGTACATAGGGGTGCATAGATCTTTACAAATTATTGTTTTGATTTTCTTTGTATAAATACCCAGAATTGCAATTGCTGGGTCATAAGGTATCTCCATTTTTAATTTTTTGAGGAACCTCCAGCTGTTTTCCATAGTGACTGTACCAATTTTCAATCTCACCAACAATGTACGAGGGTTCTCTTTTCCCTGCATCCTCTTCAGCACTTGTTGTTCTTTGATTTATTGATGATAGCCATTCTGACAGATGTCAGGTGATATCTCATTGTGGTTTTAATTTGCATTTCTCTGATGATTAGTGACCTTGAGCATCTTTTTACACATTATTGGCCATCTGTATTTCTTCTTTGGAGAAATAACTGTTCAAGTCTTCTGCCCATTTTTAAATTGGATTGTTTGTTTTCTTTTTTTTGTTGAATTGTATGAGTTCTTTATATATTTTAGATATTAACCTCTTATCAGATGTACCATTAGCAAATATCTTCTCCCAAACAGTCAGTGGTCTTTTTGTTTTGTTGATATTTCCTTTGCAAATCTTTTTTGTTTGATGTAGTTCCGTTTGTTTATTTTTTCTTTTGTTTCCCTTGACCAGGGAGATATATCCAAAAAGAAATTACTGTTAGCAATATCAGAGAGTTTACTGTCTATGTTTTCTTCTAGAAGTTTTATGGTTTTGGTTCTTACATTTAAGTCTTTAATTCATTTTGAGTCCATTCTTGTATATGTTGTAAGAAAGTGTTCCAGTTTCATTTTGTTTTTTGCATGTATCTGTCCAATTTTCCCAACACCATTTATTGAAGACATTCTTTACCCAATTGTATATTTTACCTCATTTGTCATATATTAAGTGAGCATATAGGCGTGGCTTTATTTCTGGGCTCTCAGTTCTCTTCCATTGATCAATATATCTGTTTTTATGCCATTGCCATGCTGTTTTGATTACTGTAGCCTTGTAATATACTTTGATGTTAGGTATTGTGATACCTCCAACTTTGTTCTTCATTCTCAAGATTGCCATGCTATTTGAGTTCTTTGACGGTTCCATATAAATTTCAAGATTATTTGTTCTAGCTCTCTGAAAAATTTAGTTGATATTTGGATAGGGATTTATTGAATCTATAAATTGCTTTGGATAGTAAGGCCATTTTAATGATGATGGAAGGATGGTATATGCTTTCATTTATTTGTATCTTTTTAAATTTATTTTTTTAATGACATAATTTTCTGAGAACAAGTCTTTTACCTCCTTGGTTAATTTGATTGCTAGGTATTTTATAGTTTTCAATGCAATTGTAAATGGGATTGTTTTCTTAATTTCTCTTTCCAAAAGTTCATCATGGGTATATAAAAATGCCACTGACTTCTGAATAATAATTTTGTAACCCGCAACTTTACTAAATTCATTGATCATTTCTAACAGTTTTTTTTTTTTGGTGGAATCTTTAAGTGAGATGCTTTTAAACAGCAAAGTAACCCTAGATTTATCAAAACCAAATTGTGAGCAAAGCTATGATGTTTTTGGATAATGAGAATAATAAAGGAAAATTAGCTTGCCATGAATTAAAACATACTATGAAACTATAATAATTAAAATAGTTGATGAAGAAATAGAGTAATAGAACAACAGAAAAGTAGATGGTTAGGAAGTAGGTCCCTGGATATTAGAAATTTTAGTTCACAATTAAGATAATATTTCAAATCAGTGTGGGAGAGATTTTGTCGTAAATGGTATAAGGGCAGCTAAGCAAACTATTGAAATACACACACATACATCAAAATATCTTATCATTCCTGATTTCATATGTACAAATTATAGATAAATAAAAGATTTCAATATTAAAAAAACACAAAAATTTTATTAAGAAAGCATGAATGAATAATATATAGTCCTGGACAGGAATAAGTTATTTCTAAGCAGAACAGAAGATCTAAAGCCATAAAGGAAGTGTACTAATAAATTGCATTGCATACATAAAAAATTTCAGTGGAAAAAAAGTTCTAAAAAATAAGAACTAAAAAAGAAGAAAGGACACTGATTTTAAAATCAGGCAAAAAGCTGACTTCCTTAATTTACTTAGAACTTACATTGTTAAAGAAAAGACAAACCATTTGAAGAACAGATAAAAAAAACCCTAAAGTCAGTTTTTAAGGAAAAAAATTTATAATAGCCAATAAACACATAAACAACTCCATAAAGGGATGAGAAGAAAATATTTGTAAAAGACATATCTGATAAAGACTGTTGTTCAAAATATACAAAGAACTCTTAAATCTCAACAATAAGAAAATAAACTACTCAGTTTTTAAATGGGCAAAATACCTGGGCATCTCACAAAAGAAGACATAAAAATGTCAAATAATCATTTGAAAAGATGCACATCATCTGTCATCATGAAAATGCAACTTAAAACAACAATGAGGTACTTCTATACACCTATTAGAATGGTAATAATCCAAAACACTGTCAACACCAAATGCTGACAAGGAATGGAGCAACAGAAACTTCTTTATTGCCAATAGGAATGCAAATTGGTACAGACACTTTGGGAGATAGTTTGGACTTTCTTACAAAACTAAACATAGCCTTCCATAGAATCCAGTAATCATGCTCCCTTGTGTACTCAAAAAAGCTGAAAACTTAAGTCCATATAAAAACCTGTACACAGATATTTACAACAGCTTTATTTATAATTGCCCATATTTGGCATCAACTAAAATGTCTTTCATTATGCAAGTGGATAAATTCAGACCATAGATTATTATTATGAGCTATCAAGCTATGAAAAGACATGGAGGAATTTTAAATGCTTATGACTAAGTGAAAGAATCTGAAAATCTTACGTACTGTATGATTCCAACTATATGACATTCCGGAAAAAGCAAAACCATGCAGACAGTAAAATGATGAGTAGTTGCCAGGGATTGTGGAGGGGGAGGAAAAATGAACAAGAGGAATACAGAGAATTTTGAAGTCAGTGACACTATTCCATATGACACTTAATGGTAGATACATGTTACCACACGTTTTTTGAAACACATGCAATTGACAACACCACAAATGAGTCCTAATTAAACCAGGGGCTTTGGGTGATAATGTTGTGTCAATATAAGTTTATCAATTGTAACATATATACCATTGTGGATGGTGATGTTGATAATAGGGGAGGCTATACATATGTAGGGACAAGGAGTACATGGGAATTTTCTGTACTTTCTGCTCACTTTTGCTGTAAACCTACAACTGCTCTAAAAGAAAATAATAAAGTAATTTTTTAAAAAGATACTCCAATCAGAAAGCAAAAATTTTAAGTTTGATGGTAGCCAGGTATGATGAGGGTTTAGGAGAAGCATATGTATGCTATTGGGTCCATTTTCTTGACACAGTTTTTTAAATATATGTAATTTATCAAAAATTTCTTGGGCGCATTTACAAAATATTCTTTGCTGGATTGTAGGAATAGCAACAACAGGAAAAACCAAGTGTTTACCATTGGGGCACTGCATCCCAAGCGTAGAAGATTGAGAGGATCCAATTGTGATTATGGAGAAAATTCCCCAATATGTTTTATTAACTTAAGAAAGCAAAGCATAGTGCTTTTAATATTACCCCATTTATGTAAAAATTTTGATTAATAGTTAGAGAAATATAAAATTCTTTTCAGGAAAAGATAAAAAATGAGTAATAATGGCTACCTCTCAGGATTTTGTGAGGATTGGATGAGTGTCCTTATGAGCAGGCTTTTTATCTAACAATTAATTTCTTTCCTTTTTTTACCTGTTTTTATACCTGTATCTACCTAACAATAGATGACTTTTAACAAATCAACAGTAGTTATTATAATAGTGGGATTGTGGCATTTTGTTTTTTTTTTCTCAGTTGTTTCATTATTTTAAAATCGATAATTAAAAAGAAAAAACAGAAAAGTCAGTTACATCAAGGAAAAAAATGTTCAATTTCCTTTCTGTCCATTTTTTTCCCATGGCTTGTCTGGCTAACTCTAAATACTTAAAAATTGTGGTCACAATATGATGAAAAGGGAAAAAATGTCTCAGTAAAAAAATAATAATAATTAGGAAAAAAATGTCTCTTAGTAGATGTTGACCTAAGAGGGCTAAAACCAATTGCTAAATATCCGCTTTTCACAGCAGGGATCAGGTGTCAAGTGCCTACTTTAGTCTACCCACACCCCACATTCACTCCTATGGGAAAGTTAAATAGAAAAAAAAGGCAAAAAAAAAAACTGATCAATATTGAAAACCATGATCAATAATTAAAACCATAGATGAAGAGAGTCTTCAGACCAAATATTCTGAGAAATTTTTAATGGTTACAGTATCATTGACATGTCCTAAACTTGGAGTGGGAAGAGCTAGAGGAAAAGCAGGTTGGAGACTCTGGGGATCCCAACAGTTACCACATCCCAGAAGGTAAGCAATGTATGTGCTACTGATGCATATTGGTTTGGTAATTCTCTCTTTTTCCTGAAGCTTGTTAATTTTACTTTACCTGTGTATAAAAAGTATAAATTTGAGTAAAATATCTCTTTATACACAGACCATCTGGTGCATTTCATTGAAAATTTAATTTTTTTATTGTGGTAAAATATAATAACACAAAATTTGTCATTTTAACCATTTTGAGTGTACAGTTCAGTGCCATTAATACATTCAAATTGTTGTTCAACCATCAACACTATATGTTTCCCAAACTTTCTTATTATCCCAAACTGAAACTCTTTATTCATTAAACAACAATGCCTCTTTTCTCTTCCTCCTAGCTCCTAGCAACCACCACTGGCTTACGGCCTCTATAAATTTGACTACCTTAGGTACCTCATATAAGTAGAATCATTCAGTGTTTGTCTTTTTGTGACTGGCTTATTTCATTTAGCATAATGTCTTCAAGGTTCATTCATATTATAGCATGTGTCAGAATTTCTTTCCTTTTTAAGGCTGAGCAATATTGCACTCTATGTATATACTAAATTTTGTTTATTCATTCATCATCCATCAATGGACACTTGGGTTGCTTGGTATAGATATTTTTAAGACAAGAAAAGTATCTGTTGTTGCATTCCATGCATTACTATCACAAATTATAAAAAGTATTCTCTGGGTCAAATGAAGAGAAATATTATAAAAACTCATAGAAATTGGTTCCTTTTAAAATAAATTCAATACAATAAACAGAAAGAAATTCTAGAAAATTTAGCTTGTGTTCTCAACATGATTCAAAAGAAGGTTGAATCTTTGAAACAATGTAAGAGAGTGATAAAGAGTAAAAAAAGGACAATAGGAAGATAATGGGGGCCATTTTCTTACAGTAACAGATATATGATTTAGAAACTATGGGAAAAAGAATTACTGAATGAGAAGACAGCCTTAGAAAATTTATTCCAAACTTAGTGGAAATAGGAGATGAAAATAGATCAAAAAAAGACTTAGAGATTAAACCTACAGTCAATAATTAAAAAAAGAAAGAGAGAGAGAAAGTAGTAACTAATGAAATTAAGGATGAAAACATTTCCTGATTAAAAAAAATACACTTCTTCCTGGCAGGTACCACTGTTTTTTTGTTGAGTCCTGCCTTCACCCAGCCGCAGATCACTTTGTAGCTTCTACCTTGCCCCAGGATCGGCAAGACAGTGGCAGACCAAAGCATACACTGAAGCCCCTCCCAAAGGGCCCCTGAAACAAAATATCTGATGGACA
Organism: Pteropus medius; assembly: GCF_902729225.1. NCBI lineage: Eukaryota > Metazoa > Chordata > Mammalia > Chiroptera > Pteropodidae > Pteropus > Pteropus medius. The sequence continues at coordinate 15,237,772 of NW_024352787.1, read as the reverse complement.
GCTTTAGATAATACCAGAGCATGAAACAATTAGCTCCACAAATGACACACGCAAAGAGAGGATTCAACAGTCACCAAAGCCCCACTAAAGTGAATCTTTCTCTGTGGCACAGCCCCAAACAAAATTTCATCCACTGTAGTCAGTGCCAGTCCTCCTGGCTAGTCATCCTGAAGGTAAATCCCGCCCACTGATGTGCCAATAGCAATCAAAACCCAACTACAACAGAAGGGCATACACAATATATGCAAGGGATACCCCTGGAGATCCCGGCTGAGATGATCAGGGAAGCTGCACTGCTGGGCCTCACAGGACACCTACTGTATAAGGCAACCTTTCCAGCATGGGAGATGTAGCATATATACATAATACATAGAAACAAAAACAGAGATGTAGCCAAAATAAGGACACAAAGAAACATGTCCAAACAAAAGAACAGAACAAAAATCCAGAAAAAAAAAATTAAACAAAATGTAGAAAAGCAATCAACCAGACATAGAGTTCAAATCACTAGTTATAAATGATCAATAAGCTGAGAGGAAAAGCAGATGACCTGAGTGAGAACTTACAAAAAGAGACAGAAAGTCTAAAAAAAAAAAAAAAAAAGTCGGAAATGAAGAATACAATAACTGAAATAAATAATATATTACATGGACTCAACAACAGATTTTATGAAGCAGAGGATCCAATCAGAGATTTGGAAAACAAGGTACTGGAAAAAACACAATCAGAGTATCACCAGGGATAAAGAATTTTAAAAAATTAGTATAGTTTAAGGGGCCTCTGGGACAACATTAAGCATAACAAAGTCTATATCACAGGAGTACCAGTAGGAAAAGAGAGAGAACAAACAATTGAAAACCTATTTGAATAAATAATGATGGAAAACTTCTCCAATCTGGAGAAGAAAGTGCGGACGGTTCCAAACAAGATGAACCCAAGGAGGCCCACACCAAGATACATCATAATTAAAATGCTAAAGGTTAAAAATAGAGAGAAATCTGAAAAGCAACAAGACAAAAGTAGTTAGTTACCTACAAGGGAGCTCTCATAAGACTGTCAGCTGATTTAACAAAAGAAACTTTGCAAGTCAGAAGAGACTGGCATAAAATATTCAAAGTCATGAAAAGCGAAAACCTACAACCAAAAATATTCTACCCAGAAAGGCTATCATTTAGACTCGAAGGATAAAGAGCTTCCCAGACAAGTAAAAGCTAAGGAAGTTCATCACCACCAAACCAGTATTAAAAAAAATGTTAAAGGGACTTTTTTAGAAAAAGAAGATAAAAAGATAAAAAATATGAGTAATAAAATGACAATAAGTATATACCTATGAGTAATTACTTAAAAAGTAAATGGATTAAAAGTTCCAGTTGAAAGGCATAGGATAGCTGAATGGATTAGAAAACAAGACTCATAAATATGCTGCCTATAAGAGACCCACTTCAGATTGAAACATGCACGAACTGAAAGTAAAAGATGGAAAAAGATAATTCATGCAGACAGAAAAAAAATAGAGTAGCAATTCTTATACCAGACAAATAAGATTTTAAAACAGAGTCTATAATAAGAGACAAAGAACATTACATAATGATAAAAGGATCAGTCCAACAAGAGGATATAATGCTTGTAAACATTTATGCACCCAACATAGGAACAGAAAAATTGCAAATATTGACCAACAAAAAGAGAGAGATTGACAGTAATATACTTATAGTAAGGGACTTTAGCTCCCCATTGATGCTATTGAAATGATCTTCTAGACAGAAAATCAACAAAGAAATAGGGGCCTTATATGACACATTAGACCAGATGGATTTAATAGATATATTTAGAACATTTCATCACAAAGCAGCAGAATGTACATTCTTTTCAAGTGCACATGGAACCTTTCTAAGAGAGACCACATGTTAGGCCACAAAGAAAGCCTCAATAAATTTAAGAATATTAAAAAATATCAAGCTTTCTTCCCTGACCAAATGGTACGAAACTAGAAATCAGTTCCAAGAAGAAAACTGAAAAACACACAATTACATGGACATTAAATAACATGCTACTAAACAATAAATGAATTTACAATGAGATCAAAGAAGAAATAAAAAGATACTTTGAGACAATAGAAGATGAAAACATAATGACCCAAAATCTATGGGACAAAGCAAAAGAAATCCTAAGAGAGAAATTCATAGCAATACATGCCTACCTCAAGAAACAGAAAAATCTCAAATAAATAATCTAAGATATATTTAAAGAAACTACACAAAGAACAGCAAACAAAGCCCAAAGTGAGTAGAAGAAAGAAAATAATAAAGATCATGGTGGAAATAAATAAAATGCAGAAATAAAAGAAATAATACATAAGATAAGTGAACCCAAGAGCTGATTCTTTGAAAAGGTAAAACTGATAAACCTTTAACTAGACATATCAAGTAAAAAAGAGAAAAAACTCCAATAAAATTAGAAAGGAAAGAGAAGTGACACTACTACCACATAAATGCACAAGAGTGTAAGAAAATGCTATGAACAATTATATGGCAAAAAATTGGACAATCTGGAATGGATATATTCCTAGAAAAATATAATCTTCCAAGACTGAGTGAAGAAGAAACAGAAAATCTGAACTGACCAATTACTACTAACAAAATCAAATCTTTTATCAAAAAACTTACAGAAAACAAAAGTCCTGGACCAGATCACTCTATAGATGAATTTTACAAAACATTCAAAGAAGAATTAACAGCTATTCTCAAGCTATTTTAAAAAATCGAAGAGGAGGAAAGAAAAAAAAATCTTTTTAAAAGACCACCATTGCTAATTTCCAAAACAGACCAAGAAATTACAAAATAATAGATAATTATAAGCTGATATCCTTGATGAACATAGAGGAGAAAATCTGCAACAAAATATTAGCAAACCAAATACATTAAAAAGATCATGCACCATGATCAAGTTAGACTTATTTCTGGGAAGCCTGATTGGTTTAGTAATTACACATCAATTGTGATACACCACATACAAAAATTGAAAGATAAAAATTATATGATCATATCAAGAGATGCAGGAAAAGTGTTCAACAAAATCCAGAATCCATTTATAATAAAAACTCTCAGCAAAGTGGGAATAGAGGGAACATACCTCAACATAATAAAGGCCATATATGAGAAGCCCACAACTAACATAATACACAATGCAAAAAGCTAAAAGTTTTTCTTAAAATCAGGAACAAGACAAAGATGTTCATTTTCACTACTTCTATTTAACATAATATTCAAAGTCCTAACTACAACAATCAGAAAAGAAAAAGGCATAAAAAGCATCCAGATGGAAAGGAAGATTTTGAACTGTCATTTACAGATGACATAATATTACATATAGAAAACCCTAAAAAGTCCACCAAAAAAACTATTAGAAATGATAACAGAATTCATTAAAGTACCAAGATACAAAATTAATATTTAGAAATCAATTGCATTTTTATATACTAAAAACAAACTCTCAGAAAGAAATTAAGGAAACAATCCCATTTATAATTGCATCAAAAAAGTAAAACACTCAGATGTAAATTTAACCAGTAAGTAAAAGCCCTGTACTTGGAAAATTATGATATTAAAAAAAAGAAATTGAAGAAGGTATAAATAAATGGAAGCATATGTCATGCTCATGGGTAGGAAGAATTAACATCATTAAATGTCCATTTACCCAAAAGCAATCTATAGATTGAATGCAAGCCTTATCAAAATACCAATGACATTTTTCACAGAACTACAACAAATACCGCTAAAATTTATATGGAACCATAAAGGACCCCAAAGAGAATGGCAGTCTCAAGAAAGAACAAAGTTGGAAGTTTCGTGCTACCGGATATTAAACTATAAGGCTGTAGTAATCAAAACAGCATGGTACTGGTATAAAAACAGATACATAGATCAAGGAAACAGAATAGAGAGCCCAGAAATAAACCCATCAAATGGTCAATTCACCCATGACAAAGGAGGTAAGATCTACAATCTTATTTTGATAGGGCTTGCATTCAATCTATAGATTGCTTTTGGGTAATGACAGTGTCTTCAGAAAATGGTGTGGAGATAACTGGACAGATATATGCAAAAGAAAAATAAATAAATAAAACTAAACCACTTTCTTACTACATATAGAAGCATAAATTCGAAATGGATTAAAGACTTAAATGTAAGACTGAAACGATAAAACTTATAGAAGAAAACATAGGCAGTAAACTTTCTGACATTGTTCTTAGTAATATAGTTTGAATATATCTCTGGGCAAAAGAAACAATAGAAAAAATAAACAAATGGGACAATGTCAAACTAAAAATGTTTTGCTCAGCAAAGGAAACCATCAACAAAATGAAAAGGGAGAAAATAGATCTGATAAGGAGTTAATATAAAAAATATATAGGAGGAAAAATATAGCATAAATAGAGGCTCCGATTATTCTTCTGGTGACTAAATCAAAGTTATGATGGAAACAAGGAGCAGCAGCAAGGAAAAATTGCCTGAGATCTAGATGAACAAGCCATACAACTAGGAAGAAATCCAAGAAAGTACCCTGCAACAGCAAAACATAGGATGGGGCAAGGATGCGGGGCTGCCCCGTCTCCAGTGGCTTAGTGAGACAGAGGCAGCAGCAGCAGCAGCAGCAGCAGCAGCAGCAGCAGCAGCAGCAGCAGCAGCAGCAGAAGCCTCTTAAAGGGGACTTACAGGGAGACATTGTTGGAGTGAGGGCCAAAGCGAGACTCGTTCAGTACGGAAGTGTTGGAGGTATCCATTGTTCTCTTTTGAGCCAATGCACGGACACATCCCAGCTGTAGCCGTGATGTCATTGAACTAGATAACAGAGATCGCTTTTCCCAGAGGATTCCCTGAAACCTCGCCTTCCGCAACTAGCGGTCCCACCCAAGTACATCTAGGTATATCCTCAGTGAGTCAGGAACTCTTTGCTGAGCAGCTCCTAGACTCACATCGGAGGCAGCTGGCCTCCGTTTCTGGCATGGCCTTTTGAGGTAACTATAAGCACAGCATCTGTTGATTGCTTGTTGAATGTTAACAGGTGGCCCCGGAGGGGCAGAGGGTTGGACTAAATTTGGCCTGCAGCTGAACCCCTCTCAGGACTGTGCCACTGGACACCTACTTCATAAATCCACACTAATAAGACTAGAAGAATTAGGAGCTTTGCTTAGAAACAGACATGGAAAGGCAGCCAAAATGGGAAGACAAAGAAGCAGAAACCATATGAGAGAACAGAACAGAGATCCAGATATAATGGAGTCAAGTAATCTAACAGATGCAGAATTCAAAACACCAGTTATAAAATACTCAATGAACTTTTGGGAAGTGTAGATAAATTCAGTGAGAACTTCAACAAAGAGACAAAAACATAAAAATAGAAATGGAAATTATAAAAGGGGACCAGTCTGAAATGAAGAACACATTATCTGAGATGAGAAGTATATTAAATGGAATAAACAAAGGAATAAGCAAAGTGAATAAAGAAAAGGATCAAATGCCCTACCTAGAAGACGGGAAAGCCAAGGACACACAATCAGAATGGCAAGAGACAAGATGCCAAGACCATAAAAATAATTTAAAGAGCATATAGCACACTATTAAGGGTCCAAATATTCATCTGATCGGCATAACTGAAGAAAATCAAGATGTTGAATAGCTATTTGAAGAAATAATGATGGAAAACTTCCCTAACCTGGTGAAGGATATGGACATAAAACCCCAGGAAGCTCAGAGAATTCCAAAAATTGGGGATCCAAAGAGGCCCACCTAAGACACATCATAATTAAAATGCCAAAGTTTAAATACAAAGAGAATATTAAAAGCAGCAAGAGAAAAACAGTTACTTATAAGGGAAAATCCATTAGACTGACAGCTGATTTCTCAAACGAAACTATACAGGACAAAAGGGCTTGGCCAAAAATATTCAACAGGATAAAGACTCATGATCTACAACCAAGGATAATTTATTCAGCATTTAGAGTTGAAGGACAGATAAAGAGCTTCCAGACAAAAATAAGTGAAATGAATTTATCAGTACCAAGCCAGTATTACAGGAAATGTTGGAGGGACTTCTTTAAGAAGAAAAAACATGTATTAAAAACAGGAATAAAGAATGGTAACAACTACATTTTTATCAAGAAATATCTCAACTTGAAAAGAATTAAGTGCTCCAACTAAAAGATAGAGTGGAGGAATGGAAAGGAAACAAGCCCCCTACATGTGGATATTGCTTTGATGGACCTAGAGTTATTTAAGCCAGACAGAGAAAGATAAACACTATATGATTTCACTTATATGTGGAATCTAAGGAATAAAAAGAACAAACTAATCAAAAACGCACTCACAAATATAGTAGACAGTTTGGTCATGGACGGAGGGTAGGGGGTTTTGGAGGGTTGGGAGAATGGGGTGAAGGGTTAAAGAAGTACAAATTAGTAGCTCATAGATGGTCATGGGCATGGGGGGCACGGCATAGGGAATGCAGTTAGCATTAATATGTTGGCTAGGTGGAGGGTCACGGGAGGGAGGGAGCAATTGGGGGGATCGTTTTACGAACTATATAAATGTCTTACCCATGTACTGTATACTTGAAACTAATTAAAATAAATAAATTCATATATATATGTATATGTGTATGTGTGTGTGTGTGTGTGTGAATATATATATATGTGAATATATATATACACACACTTCATGCTACCAAACACAAAAAAGAAAGGAATCTTTAAAGAGGATATACATATTGCCAATAGACATATGAAATGATGTCCAACATCTCTAATTTTCAGAGAAATGCAAAATAAAATCACAATGAAATATCACTGAATGGTTATCATCAATAAATCAAAACACAATGAGTGTTGGTGAGGATGTGGAGAAAAGAGAACTCTCATGCATTGCTAATGAGATTGTAAATCGGTGCACACACTATGAAAAAATTTATGGAGTTTCCTCAAAAAATTAAAAAGGAACTACCATATAGCCCAGCACTCACATCTGGGTATCTATTTGAAGAAATCTAAACACTAATTTGAAAAGATATATGCATCCCTGTGTTCAGAAGCAAACTCATAGATGCTGCCAGGTGGAAAGAAGTGTTGAAGGGCTGGATGAAAAGGGTGAAGGCATTAAAAAGTACAAATTGGCATTATAAAACAGTCATGGGGATCTAAGTACAGTGTAGGGAATATAGTAAATAATATTATAATAACGATGCATGGTGTCAGGTAAGTAGTAGACTTATCAGAGGGATTACTTTGTAAGTTATATAAATGTCTAACTACTATGCTTCACCTGAAACTAATATAGTATTGAATGTCAACTGTAATTGAAAAAATATTTTAAAAATTTAATTACACTTTAGACTTAAAATTGAAAGTATTAATCGTATTTCAGATATCTGGAATATATCATAAAATATACATGTAAACACATAAATAAGAAGGAAAAAATAATAACCCAACATGCAACAAGCTTCCAGAACTACATAGTCACGTATTTTTGGAAGATTTTTCAAACTGAAGAATTCTATGAACAAGCAGGGAAAACTGTCAAGATACTAAAATAACAAAAGCCAATAAACTTTGTTCCCTCCTCACCACTTAACTTAGCAAGATAACTATTTAAAGGAAAAGTTTTGCTTTCTACTGTACCAGTTGTCAAAGATGTGTGAGGGGAACAGAAGATAGATATTCTCAAGCATGTAATAATATAGAAATTATACACACATCAAAGAGTGTGTGTATCACATATAATTTCAGGTCCGAGGAAATTATGCATGGTAGAAACTGGTAGTAATTAAGGCAACTAGTTAGCTATAGAGATATGACAAAATAATTGCAAGAGTACGTTATTATTTTATTATTCAAATATATGATATGATTTATTGCATGAATGGGTTAAACAAAAATATTTTAACTTTAATCATCAAAAAGGCATTGTTAAAAACTTTTTAAAAAACTCTAAACATCAAGACTTGTCATGGTAAGAATTACTTGTTTAAACCAAAAGGCTTTGTGTGTCATACTTGCTGAGTCTCAGAGGGACTTCTTTGGGACCATTACTCTCCACAAATCTCACAGGGAAAGGTGTCTATAGTACATAGATAACATATGTAGGTGTGATCTGTCAATATTGAAGATGTAGCTTATGAGGTTGAATCTATTGAAATATGTCTTGTTATGTTAATAAGCTTCACTTATATTTTATATCTGGTTTATAAAGTGTTCCTAAACAGCAATGAGAAGGAGTAATCACAGTGACTTTATCAGTGGACTAGGTGTAGCATAACGAAATACAGACCGTGGGGCTTAAACCACCAACATTTATTTTCTCATCGTTCTGGAGGTTGGAAGTCCAAGAGTAAGGTGTTTCTAGATTTGTTTCTCCTGAAGCCTCCCTCCTTGGTTTGCAAATGGCTGCCTTCTCCCTATGCCCAAACATGGCCTTTTCTCTGAGAATGCTCATCCCTGGTGTCTCTCTTTTCTTATAAAGACACCAGTATTATTGGATTAGGGCCCCATCCTAAAGAACTTAATTCCTTTAAAAGTATTTCCAAACACAATCACATTGGGGGTTTAGGCTTCAACACATGAATTTGGGAGAGGCACAATTCAATCTGTAAGAGAGACTCACTGTCTCCTTTGGCTGACTTAAAGTCTCTAGAACTAGATACTAATTTTCTAGGACTTACTCTTTAATGAAACAACACTGGGGAATATCCCAGATTCAGAAACACCAGTCTAGTCTCCATAGTCATATAAATATGTAAATATATATAACTATACAGAGAAAAATATGTATAAAATATACATACATGTATATATTTATATATGAAACTTTATTTTATATTATTTACATGAGCTTCATCATCATCTAACAAACCAAATATATATGCATCCATTACAATACTTAACCATGAAACACCAAAGTTTTTAAAATTAAAATTAGGATGAAAATAAGTATATAGGATATCATTTTTAACATTTAAAAAGTGCATAAGTAGTATATATTCCTAGAGAATACATATAAACGAAGAAATATATCACCCATAATTTACCACTTAAGGAGACTCAGGAACTTTCAGAAGTGAAAGATTTTGATTATCTCGGTCCTGGAGCCAACGTCTAAAATAAGTTTAACAAATCTCCCAGTGAGAGGGATCCCAGCCAGCCTCTGAGCTCTGTGTATTCCCATTGGCCATATGGCACAGTGCCTTTTACACAGTAAGTACCCAATAAATGTTCGTCGTGTTAGTAAAAGTCTAGTTGAAAACATTCTGATTTTTAAATCCTCAATGACCTTTCTATAAAAAACTCTTTTTATTAACATTTAATTGAAGGCTAAGAAATTTCAAATATAAGAATCCAGATTTCAAATTTGCAACCTGCAACTCTAGTGTTTGATTTAGTGGTCACACTCTGGCATAAAATTTCCCTTCAGGGAAAAAGTCTCGAGAGAAAGGAAATTCTTACTTCCCAAGGATCTCACAGAGCTGAAATAAATGACATCTGACCTGTAATCAAAGTGAATGAAAGCAGTGTAAAAAGCATTTTGGTAAGTTGGAGACATCGGGGACTTAGAAGGGAGAGCTCGGTTCCTCCCCAGCTCAAGCAGAAAAATAACTCCTGGCCACACATGGTGAGATGAAGGCCAGAGAAAAAGATAGCCCAGGCCAGCTTCCTCTCCATACCCAGAGAGACTGTCCTTGTCTTACACCAGCCACATTTTCACACTTAATTAACACTTCTGCAGGGATCATGTACACTAAACTATCATCAGTATTTTTACCTTTCTTGGTCTATGAAGATGGTGAAGTTCAAGTTGATTAAAAAGCTCTTAGCTTCCTTGCTTCAAAACACAAAACAAGACTGACCCAAGGGATCAAACCTTCTAATTGCACTTACTCAAGAGCTTATTATTAAGTCTGCAACCTCACCTTGCCACCTCACAATAATTAGTCTTCTGTTCTGATGGATCATTAGATTCCACCTCCTTGAACCACCTAAACTGAGCTGTGACGGGCCCCTGGATTTAAGGTGCTATTTCTGACAGGGAACCAAGACTCACACCTTTTTTATTTTATTTTAATTTTTAATTTTTTGCAAGTCAACCCTTGGTTGACCTCACAGGACCTTGTCAGCTAACAACCTCTTATTTTTTTATTTCTTATGCCTACAGCATCTGGTCTTCCTAGGTGGTCTCCCATCCAAGTACTAAGCAGGTCCAACCCTGCTTAACTTCTGAGATCAGACCGGATCAGGCTTGTTCAGGGTGGCATGGCCATAGACAAGATCCACACCTTTAGATCAGGGATCTTCCCTAGTGTCATTATGTTAAAGAATCAAATACTTGCATTTTAATGCACAGAGATTATTTTTTCTCCTTTGGAGTTTTCCTATGTTACTTTTAACAAAGATGGCAGAAGCCCTTAAATTAGTAGCATTATCAGGTATGTTGTCAGAGTCTCCCAGTTAAGGGCTTTGTTTATGCTCATGCCAAAAGGAAGTCAGAATTACCTGGTAGTCCTATGATTAAAAGCAGAAGTCTGGTCCTGGAAATTTTCTTGTACCTCCTCTAGAGCTATGGATAATTTCTCTGAATTCAACCATTTTTTATGAAAAATGGCTGCTTGGTCAGAAGCTAAATAAAGATGGCTGCATTTCAGAGGAAGTTGGTAGAGCCTTAGCATAAATGCTTTAGTTTATGGGTATCTTATTTATACATCCAAATAGATGCATATACACATAGTCATTAATAGCTTGCTTTAAAGAGTACCTTGAGCTTAACTGGAGTCTATCTAATTTTATTGGCCATTATGTGTGTTATACTTTCAAATTAAAAAAAAAAAATCTTGCTTGCTTAAAGTCATCAACATTAAACTAAGATTTTTTCTAAAAAAATCTAGCTATTTGAATTTTTTTTTCTTTCTAGACCCTTCATTTCTAGAAATTTCTAAGCCTTTTATAAGAGCTAATTTGAGGTAATTTTGCTTTCCTATGTGCATAATGACTGTTGAGTGAGGAGAGACAGGGACTTGTCAGGAGGAGGTTTACTCAGCAGGGAAATCTAACTTTTCAAAGAGCTACTTATAACCTGTTTTATAAGCAATCACATATGGTTTATAGGTGGAGCTCTCCCAGATAACCTACCTTGGGAAGATTTCGCATTGTTCTCTCAGGGGTCCCAAACATGCGTTGTTGAAACACTTTGAACTGAAAATAAAGTATGGACAATCTATATTCTAGATGTAGGATGTGGAGGTTATTATTGATTATGAGTATGTGTGTGTGCATGTACAATCCTTGTTGGACTAATAGGAATAGGAAATTAAGAGCACATTGAAGTCAAACAGAACTGATTCAAATCCCTGCTCTCCTACTTAGTAGCTGTGTATGTTTGAAGGGGAGAAATGCACTCTTTCAGGCCCGTAGGATATCCAACCCCCCAGTAATATGGGCATCTTTCCTGTATTCTTTCATATATTTACTTCTCACTCTTTTTTTCTCAAATAATACAGAGAAAGGATAAAATAAAGAAATGGATGATAGCATTTTGTCATAATTTTTCTTCTAACTTGGGTTGTGCAAATTAAAATTGGACTGATGCTTTTCATTTAGTAAGCATTTCTGGCCAAATATTTTTTAAAATACCTCATTGCCCTATATTTCCTAAATAATAAACAGGAATGCCAAAAGTTGAGATGGTTTATGCTCCTGACCATCAGTATTATTCATGTAGAGTTAGAATACAGAAGTGGGAGTTATGGATCCTGAGTTCTGTCCTCTATGAGTCTAATCCCATATATGAGCATTGACCACTGTTCTTATTTTCTAGGATTGTACTACAATATGGGCTAAAAGATAATCTTGTTGTGATTCTTTGTGGATTCCATATTCATATAAAAGAGATGATCTATCCCACATCCTGGCTCGTCAGTTCCTAACACCAACCTACCTTACCCATCGACTCCCATGGTTTTGCTGTAGGTCTCACAATTCCAGTAACTATATCACTTCCAAATTCTCAATTCCAACTACACCACTCTTGAACCACCACTTCCCACCTTTGTAACTCAATTCTCTAACCCCAGTCTATTATTAATGATTTTTACTTCCGTCCTTAGCTAAGATTCCATCATATATTGTTTGTCCCTTTATCCCTCTGTCACTCTCACCTGGCCCAATCCAGCGCTGGTTAAACCCAATTCTTTCTACTCTTTACTTGCCTTTAGTCAGCAGAAGAGTCTTTCTTTAGTCTTAATAAGTAGAATTAAAGCAGTTTTTCCTCCAACTACAGATCTCAAGAGCCTTCTAACACTCCTCAGAAGCACTCCACCTTTCCCACATTTAGAGAAGGCTGCTTCACACTTTCTTTTTTCCTTAAACTTACAGCACCCTTCCCCTCCCCACTGGCAGTTGATTATATGCCCTTTTCACTGAGAAAATGGCGGCAATCATTATCCAATCCAATAGTCTGCCTGTACATAAACTCACACATTATGCTTCCCTTCTAGTTACAACTGTATCAACTTTTCCATTTGCATGCAGGAAACTATCCCCTCTTGCTTGCCCTCTAAGAAATTCTGATTCTGAGATCAAAATTGGTATCTCTAAGTAGAGATCTACTACCTCTAGGAATTAGTCTTTCTGTACTGTAAAGTCAGTTCTCTTCTCTACTCAAATTTTCCCATCCCATCACATAACATTTCTGCTCAAATTTGGCTTTTTTTCATACAACATTTTTGCAGAGCCATTAAGCCCCTGCCTAGCGCTGCCTCCTCCTTTTCCACTTAATTCTAACCTCACTGGTTGTCTTTCTGACCCTTGAATACATCAAATTGATCTGTCCCCAGGGCCTTTGCACCTTGTCTTGTTTCTCTGCTTGGCATATTTCTCCCAGATATTTAAATGATTTACTTCCTCTCTTCATTTAGGCTTTTTTTCCAAAGTCACCTCTTCAGAGCAGCATTTTATAACCACCCTATCAAAAATATTCTCCATACACCTTCAGTCACTCTCCATACTCTATCACGCTTTGTATTTATCGTGTTGCTCATGTTGTAACTTGTTTGTGTTTGTTCCCCTTATTGAAATGTAGCCTCTAAAGTCAAGGATGCACCTGCCTGTCCTATTCAGGGTTTCTCAGCACTGGCTAGAACAGTACCTGGCACATGGCAGGCACACCATAAAACATTTGTACCTAATAAGCATGGGTTCGAGCCCTGCTCAGCTACTTAATAACTTGGTCTTAAACAAGTTAACTTCTTTGGGACTCAATTTCTGAATCTACAATGATAATCCAGATAGGTGATAAAAATAAGAGCCACTACATAGGACTGTTGAAAGATCTCTGACTCCAGCTCAAGCTCTCAACTCCAAATTGTACACCTGCCTATCAAAACCTCCATAAATGCCTGAACTATTCATCCATTCCAGACTGAGGAAATTTAACATCCATTCTTGAATTTTTCACCTCTTTGCAAAAAATTAACAAAACATCACTTGAATAAACATTCATTACTTAGAATTAATGAACCAAGCAATGAAGTTCCTATATGAAAGAGGAACTATGTAAAATCTTCTTTAAATCAATGGCCAACATCAAAATTTTTGGTTAAATACCAGGGCAAAAAACAAACTATGAGAGTGATATCATTAAGATGGTGGTATACGAGACGTCAGCCTCTGTCTGCCCACAAAGGTCAACACTTAAACAGCTATCCATGAACAAAAACAGCTCTGGAAAAGCTGTGAAGTACACTAAAGAAACTTCAGCAGCACAGTGGAACAAAAATACAAAGAAAAGGAGGAGAAAGAAGAGAAAGAGGAGGAGGAGGAGAAAATTAAAAGAGTAGGCAGACAGATGTTTTTGCCTGCATCATCCCATTCCCCAGGCAAGCACTGTTCGGTGCCATGAGGAAACTCCTCAGCTCTAAAGCATTCCTCTTGCTGGAAAAGGAAGATCAGGGTAAGTGACCAGCGTGTCTACCCTTTCAGTTCATGAAGTTCTCATTTTGATTTTACCCTACTCATGCTGGCAAAGCTGAGAGGTGTAGAAAAAGCTGAGAACAAGGGAAAAAAGCAGGATCTACCAATAGCAGCCACACAGCAGGAGTGATAAGGCTCACAGTGACCTGTTCTACAAAAAACTCCAGCAGCTTTCACTGGTGAAGAAAGAAGCAACAGCCAGCACAGCTGCCACAGAACCACTGCAGATTTTACCAGCTTTTGGTACTCATGTTTGCTAATGTCAGCTGCCTGTGTCCCAGCTATACACCCCACCCTCCAGAATCCTGGGAACCACACCAGCTGCCAGTCCAGGCCTCCGTGGCTACACAAGTGAAAGATGGCAGCCTTGACCCCAGCAATTAAACCCTACTGCCATGCATGCCCTGGGGGCTAGCATCTCTAGCTATGTACCTGCATGCTGCTGCCCTGACCCCTATCACCAGTCTGCACTGTGAGAAAATGCCCAGGGGGAGACTGTGCAAGCATAGGAGAGCTCATTCAACAACCAGAGTCCCAACAGTTGCTTGTGGACCCAAATCAGGCACTGTCTACTATCACTGGCCTGCACCACAACACTCAGCTGAAACTAGCCTCTCCAGCTGTGTACCTGCATGTCCCCAGCCCAACCCTCATTTCTGGCCTCCACTGCCATGTACTTGTAACAACTCTTAGTAGCCACAGTAGTACATGTTGAGAGCCAGAGAATCTGCAGTTGGCTCCAGACCTTGCTGCCTGCCCTAGCTCTTATCATGACATATGTGTCTGCACTTAGCCTCTGCCGCTACACAGATACCTGCAGCTGGACCCCACAATCAGGTGTGTGCATGCTACCAGCTCTGGTGACCACCAATACCTGTCCTGGTCCTGGACCTAGAGGTGCTGCTGAGGACCCCAACAGCCATGGCAGCCACAGTGGACCTCCCAAAGTGATCATAAAGGACCACAAATTTGTTGATGCTGTGGATCCCAGTGGCCTGAGTCAAAGAGATGTTATGCCTCCCCTAAACTGCCACAAACTGCCTTACTTAGCATCCTGCAACTCCAGAACTTCCTCCCCACCTGTAGGTGAAAATCTGCCCTTACCAAAATCAATCTATAAAGTCTGGAAGAGTTGATTGCTTCTTAAAATGCACAGACACCTATGCAAGGCTATAAGAATCATGAGGGAAACAGGACTCTGCCAAAGAACACAGTAAACCTCCAAACTACCCTTAAGAAATGGAGGTCCAAGAATAACCTGAAAAAGTTCTAAAGTTATTTAGAGAACTACAAGAGAACATAAATAAGCAACTCAATAATATCAGGAAAATAATACAAGAAAAAAATCTGAAATTCAACAAAGAGATAGAAAACATTAAAAAAAAAAAAAGAACCGAATAGAAATTTTGGAGCGAAAAATACAATGATCAAAAGAATTCAATAGAGAACTGATTTGACCAAGGAGAAGAAAGAGTAAGTGAGCCTGAAGACATATCAATTGAAATTATCCATCAGAAGAGTCAAAATTTTAAAAAAATGAAAAAGAGTGAAGAAAGTTTATATGATTTATGGCATACCATAAAAACGTATAAACTATTAGTTCCAGAAGGAGAAAAAGGGTAAAAGAGGGGGGGAAAAAACATTTAAAGATATAATGGCCAAGAACTTCAAAAATCTGGGAAGAGTTTTGTATATCTAAACTCATGAAGCTCATAAGCACTAAATAAAAGCAACTTAAAGAGACCATCTCTAATACAATATAATAAACCTGTCAGAAATCAGACAAATAGAATTTTAAGAGCAACAAGAAAAAGAAAAACTTGTAACTTACAAGAGAACTCTCATAAGGCTATTAGCAGTTTTCTCAGCAGAAGCCTTACAGGACAGGAGAACATGGGATGATATATTCAAAGCGCTTAAAGAAAAAAACTACCAACCAAGAATACTTTACCTGGGAAAGCAGTTCTGAAATGAAGGCAAGATAAAGATTTTCTCAGACGAAGAAAAGATAAGAGAATTCATCACCACAGCCTTACAAGAAGTGCTGAAGGAAGTTCTTCAAGCTGAAACGAAAAGATGTTAATAAGTAACACAAAAACCTGAAAATATTTGGTTTTCAGGTCTTTGAAAGGTAAAGGTAAGTATATAGTCTAATTCAGATATTCCAATACTGTAATATAGTAGAGTACTAACCACTTAACTTTAATATAAAGGTTAAAGGACAAGAATATTAAAAATATGTATAGCTACAATATTTTTAATGAATATACAATATAAGAGGTAAATAGTGACATCAGAAATATAAAAGGAGGAGGAGTAGAAGCGTAGAGTTTTATATATGATCAAAGTTAAATTATGAGCATAAAATAGGTGGTTATATCTATAAGATGTATTCTGTAAGCCTCATGGTCAGCCAAAAATTGCAATAGATGCCGCAATGGAGCCACAGTCCATGGACTTCAGCTATGCCACCCTGAACAAGCCCAATGTCTGATCTCAGAAGCTAAACAGGGTCGGACCTTGTAAGTACTTAGATGGGAGACAACCTAGGAAGACCAAGTACTATAGGCATAAATAATAATAATTGAAAAATTACAATAGATTCACAAAAGATAAAGGAAAGAAACTAAAACCATACCACTCTGGACAAACATCAATTCACAAAGTAAGGAAGCAAAGAGAAAGAAAGGAACAGGAGAATTAGAAAATGGCCAGGAAACAGTTAATATGATGGTATTAGTAGGTTCTTACCTATCAATAATTACTCTAAAAGTAAATAGATTAAATTCTTTAATACAAAGATATAGAGCAGCTAGTTGGATAACAAAATAAGACCCAACTATATGCTGCCAATAAGAGACTCGCTTAGCTTTAAGAACATATACAGGCTGTAAGTGAATTGGCGGGAAGAAAAGATATTCCATACAAGTGGAAGCCAAAAGAGAGCAGGGGTAGCTATCTTTATATCAGAAAAAAATACACTTTATCTAAAAATTGTAACAAGACTCAAAAAAGGTCATTATATAATGATAAAGGCATCTACTCATCAAGAAGATATAATAATCATAAATACATACCCACGACATCAGAAAAACCTACATATATTAAGAATAGTATCAGATCGGAAGGGAGAAATAAACAATACAATAATAGATCAATGAATAGATTATAGAGGCAGAAAATCAACAAGAAAATATTGAGTTTAAACCATACTTTAGACCAAATGAACTTAACAGACATATATAAAACATTCCATCCAAATGAACTTAACAACATATACAAAACCTTCCATCCAACAGTAGCAGAATATTATTCTTAAGCACACATAAAATAGTCTCTAGAATAGATCATATGATAGATCACAAAAGAAGTCTTAGCAAACTTAAAAAGACTGAAATCATACCAAGTATTTCTTCCAACCACAATGGTATGAAACTGGAAATGAATAAAAGGAGGAAGGCTAGAAATTTCAAAAATACATTTTAACAATGTTAATTCTTCTAATCTATGAGCACAGAATATCTTTTCATTTCCTGAGCAACCAAGAGGTGAAAGAAGAACTCAAAACGAAAATTTTAAAAAAACTTTAAACAAACAAAAATTAGAAACACAACATATCAAAACTTATGGGATGCTGCAAAAGTAGTTTTAAGAGGAAAGATTATAGTGTTAAATTCCTAAATCAAGAAAAAAAGATTAAATTAAATTTACACCTACAGTAACTAGAAGAAAAACAAATGAAGACCAAAGTAAGCAGAAAAAGGAAATAACAAAGATCCAAGCAGAAATAAGTGAAATAGAAACACAGAAAAAACAATAGAATAACAAAACTAGGAACCAATTTTTTAAAAAGGTAAGCAAACTGACAGATCTTTAGCTAGATTTAAAAAAAGGAAGGGGGGAAGGTCCAAAGCAATAAAATCAGAAATGAAAGAGGAAACATTACAACTGATATCACAGAAGTGTAAACAATTATAAACTATTATTGTGAAGAATTATACAATAACAAATTAGATAATCTAGAATAAATAAATAAATTTCTAGAAATAAACAACATAAAAAACTGAATTATGAAGAAATAGAAAATTTGGACAGATCGATAAAAAATAATTGAATCCATGAGTAAAAACATTCCCCCCAAAAGCCAGGACCAGGTATTTCCACAAGTTTTTACTGCCAAACTCTTTTTTATTTTTTTTAATTTTTAATTAAGTTTATTGGGATAACATTGGTTGTTACAATTATATAATTTTCAGACATACATTATCATTTGACATCTATATATTCTATTGTGTTTTTACCGCCCAAAGTCCAGTTTCCTTCAGATACCATATATGTGATCCCTTTTACCCACTTCACCCTCTCCCTAAACCCTATATTCGCTCCCCTTTACCCTGTATAGTTCCACCCTCTTTCTCCACCCCACTACTAACCACTACTCTATAGTCCTCTGGTAACCACTAGCCTATAGTCAATGTCCACGAGTCTCTGTTTGTTTGTCATGCTCATTTGTTGCTTTTAGGTTTATATTCCACGTATAAGTAATATTATGTGATTTTCCACTTTTTCTGTCTGGCTTATTTCGCTTAGCATGATTATCTCGACGTCTATCCATGTTGTCGCAAATGGCAGTATTTCATCTCTTCTTATGGCTGAGTAATATTCCATTGTATATATGTACCACAGCTTCTTTAGCCAATCATCTATTGTAGGACACTTTGGCTTCTTCCATGTCCTGGCCACTGTGAATAATGCTGCTATGAACATCGGTGTGAAAATATCTTTTTGGATATGGGTTTTCAAGTCTTTGGTGTAAATACCCAGCAGAGGGATTGCTGGATCATATGGTAGATCGATTTTTAGTTTTCTGAGGAACCTCCATACTGTTATCCATAGTGGCTGTATAATTTGCAGTCCCACCAGTAGTGTATGAGGCTTCTTTTCTCTGCATTCTCTCCAACATTTGTTATTACATGTCCTGTTTATTATAGCTATCCTAACAGGTGCGATATGATATTTCATTTTGGTTTTGATTTGCATTTCTGTAATAGCTAGCGATGTTGAGCATCTTTTCATATATTTGTTGGCCATTGTATGTCCAACAAAGAGATGGTCTGTTCAGGTCTTCAGCCCATTTTTTGATTGGATCGTTTGTATTTTTGTTGTTATTAAGTTGTATGAGTTCTTTGTATATTTTGGATATTGCGCCCTTATGGAAGGTATTGTTTGCAAATATATTTTCCAGTTCAGATGGTACTCTACCTTGTTGACAATTTCTTTTACTGAGCAGAAGCTTTTTAGTTTGATGTAGTCCCATTCATTTATTTTAGCTTTTACTTCCCTTGTTTTGAGGTCAAATTCATAAAATCCTCTTTAAGTCCAAGGTCCTTGAGTTTCGTTCTATATTTTCTTCTATGCATTTTATTGTTATAGGTCTTTGAATCAGGTCCTTAATACATTTTGAGTTAATTTTGCTGTGAGGTGATAGACAACAGTCTAGTTTCATTCTTTTGCAGATGGTTTTCCAATTTTCCCAGCACTATTTATTGAAGAGGCTTTCCTTTCTCCACTGTATGTTTTTGGCTTTTTTGTCATAAATTATTTGCCCATATAAATATGGGTTCACTTCTTGACTCTTGATTCTGTTCCACTGGTTTGTGTGTCTGATTTGCTGCCAACACCATGCCTTTTTGATTACTGTCGCTTTGTAGAATAATTTGAAGTCAGGCAGATTGATGCTCCAGTCTCATTCTTTTTTCTCAGGATGGCTTTGGCAATTCAGGGTCTTTTGTCCTTCCATACAAATCTGATGATTTTTTTGTTCTATTTCTTTAAAAAATGCCAATAGGATTTTGATGGGGATTGCATTAAATCTGTATAATGCTTTAGGTAATATGGTCGTTTTCACTATGTTGATTCTTCCAATCCAAGAACATGAAGTATCTTCAATTCTTTGTATTCTCTTCGATTTCTTTTAATAGGGTCTTGTAGTTTTCATTATATATGTCTTTCACATGTTTCATTAAATTTATTCCTAGGTATTTTATACTTTTTGTTGCAATTGCAAAAGGAGTTTTTTTTCCTCTTCTTTTTCTGATGCTTCATTATTACAGTATAGGAAAGCTATGGATTTTTGAACGTTGTATCCTCTTCGATTTCTTTTAATGGGGTCTTGTGGATTTCATTATATATGTCTTTCACATGTTTCGTTAAATTTATTCCTAGGTATTTTATACTTTTTATTGCAATTGCAAAAAAAATTGTTTTTTCCACTTCTCTTTTGGATGCTTCATTATTAAAGTGTAGGAAAGCTATGGATTTTTGAACGTTGATTTCGTATCCAGAGACTTTACTGTATTTGTTTATTGTTTCTAGTAGTGTTCTTGTATAGTTTTGGGGGTTTTCTAAATAGAGAATCATGTTATCCACAAATAGTAACAGTTTGACTTCTTCATTTCCTATTTAAATGCCTTTCATATCTTTCTCTTGTCTGATTGCACTCACCAGGAACTCCAATTTTATATTGAATAACAATGGCAATAGTGAACAGACTTGCCTTGTTCCTCATCTTAGAGGGGAGGTTTTCAGTTTTTCACCATTAAGTATAATGTTGGTTAAGAGTTTGTCAAATATGGTCTTTATTATGTTAAGGTATTTTCCTTCTATACCGATGTTTTAAGTGTTTTGAGCATAAATGAATGCTGCATCTTGTCGAAAGTTTGTTCTTCATCTATTGATATAATCATATGATTTTTATTTTTTAATTTGTTTATGTGCTGTATTACATTAATCGATTTGCATATGTTGAACCATCCCTGTTTCCTAGGATGAAGCCCACTTGATTGTGGTGTATAATCTTTTAATCTTTTTAATATGTTGCTGTCTTCAGTTCGCTAGTGTCTTATTTAGGATTTTTTCATCTGTGTTCATAAGAGATATTGGTATGCAGTTTTCTTTTTTTGTGTTATCTTTACCAGGTATTGGTGTCAGGGTAACACTGGCCTCATAAAATAATTTAGGAAGTATTGCCTCCTCTTCGATTTTTTGGAAGAGTTTGAGAACAGGTATTAAATCTTTGAATGTTTGGTAGAATTCACTGGTAAAGCCATCTGGTCCTGGACATTTACTTTTTGAGATGTTTTTAATGATTATTTCAATTTCCATACTGCTGATCAGTCTATTTAGATTTTCCAGATCTTCTTTATTCAGTCTAGGAAGATCGTATTTTTCCAAGTACTGGTCCATTTCTTCTAGGTTATTAAATTTGGTGTTATATACTTTTTCATAGTATTCTTGTATGATCCTTTGTATTTTTGTGATGTCAGTCATAATTTTCCCTCTTTCATCCTGATTTTGTTTATTTGTGTCTTTTCTTTTTCTTCTTTAGTGAATCTAGCCAAGGGTTTGGTAATTTTATTAACCTTCTCAAAGAACCATCTCTTTGTTGCATTTTTTTATTGTTTTTTTGTTGTTGTTGTGTTGTTGTTGTTGTTGTTGTTTTCAGTTTCATTTATTTCTGCTCTAATTTGATTTAGATTTCTTTCCTTCTACTGGCTTCATTTGTTCTTCGTTTTCTAAGTTTTTTAAGATGAAGCATTAGGTTGTTTATTGGTGCTCGTTCTTGTTTTTGGAGATAGGCTTATAATGATATAAACTTTCCTTTAATGACTGCTTTTGCTGTGTCCCAAAAGTTTCGATATGTTATACTATCATTATCATTTGTTTCTATGTATTTCATGATCTCTCTTCTTCTCTGACCCAGTTATTCTTCAGTAGCATGTTGTTTAATCTTCATGCATTTGTGGTTTTTCCTGATTCCTTTCTGCAGTTGATATCTAGTTTCAAAGCATTATGATTATAGAATATGCTTGGTATGATTTCAACCCTTATATTTGTTGAGGCTATCTCCGTGTCTCAGTATGTGGTCAATTCTTGAGAATATTCCACGTGCAATAGAGAAGAATGTATAAGCAGCCGTTTTGGGATGGAAGGCTCTGTAAATGTCAATTATGTCCAGTTGGTCTAATGTTTCATTTAAGGATGTTATTTCCTTATTGATTTTCTGTTTGGATGATCTGTCCATAATCAAAGGTGGGTGCTTAGGTCCCCTACTACAATAGTGTTTTGGTCTTTTTCTCTTTTTAGTTCTGTTTGTAATTACTTTATATATTTCGGGGCACCCTGATTGGGAACATAGATATTAATAAGTGTTATGTCTTCTTGGTGCATGATTTTCTTTATCATTATGACTTGTCCTCAGTATATTTCTTTACCTTTTTTATTTTGAGTCTATTTCGTTTGGTATTAGTACCGCTATTTCTCTGAATGCCGTTTGCTTGAAATATCATTTTCTACCCTTTCACTTTGAGTCTATATTTGTATTTGGAGCTGAGATGTGTTTCCTGGAGGCAGCATATAATTGAGTTTTGTTTTTTGATCCATTCTGCAACTCTGTTCCTTTTTATTGGTGAATTCTCTCCATTTACATTTAGGATGATTATTAAAATATGAGATCTTCTTATAGCCATTTTCTCTTTTGCTTTTTTGTAGTTTAGTGTTTCTATTGCTTCTTTGTCCTTGTACTTCACTTTTTTTTATTTTGGTTGGCTTTTGTGTGTTTTCCCTCTGGTCGTTCTTATTTTATATTATATACAATGATTCTGAATCTTTGGTGTGCAGTTACATTATAAATATGTAAAGGATAGTTTCCCCCCTTTTCAGTCATTTTTATCTCAATTTGTTCCTATGTATGCTGAACGTTCATTACTATCTTGCTATAACAGTTCACTTCTTATTGTTTAAGCTTATAATGCCCTGTTATTGGTAAAGTTTGCACTCTTCTTCTATTTGCCTGATAGTCACTTTCCTCCTAATTATGTATTATTTTTTGCCATTTCCTTTAGGTGAACTGACCTCTTTTAGTATTTTCTGTAGTGCGGGCCTTATAGTGAAGAATTCCCTCAGTTTTTGTATGTCTGTACGAGTCTTTATTTCTCCTTCATATCTAAAGGAGAACTTAGCTGAATACATTATTCTAGGCTGGTAGTTCTTTTCACTTAATAGTTTAAATATTTGAATCCATTCCTTTCTGGCTTGTAAGGTTTGCGCTGAGAAGTCTGAGGATAATCTAATGGGTTTGCCTTTATAGGTTAATATTTATTTCTCCCTGGCTGCCTGAGAATTCTATCTTTGTCATTGATTTTTGATAACTTTAATACAATATGTCTTGGTGAAGGCTTTTTTGTTTGTTTGTTTAGATAACTGGATGTTCTGTTGACTTCTTGAATTCCAAGCTCCAGCTCATTCCTTAGATTTGGGAAATTTTCATTAACTGTTTGAAAATGCTTTCTAGTCCCTGCTCCTTTTGCTTGCCTTTGGTAATGCCCATTATTCTTATGTTTCCTCTCCTGATGGTATCAGCTAGTTCTTGTATTTCTCTTTCATTATTTTTCATTCTTCGGTTTCTCTCTTCTTCCTTCTGATTTATTTCTAGATTTCTGTCTTCGATATCAATGATACTTTCTTCCATTTGGTCGACTCTATTTCCCAAGCTTGCTATTTTATTTTTCAACTCTTGCAGTGTGTTCTTCATCTCCAGAAGTTCCTTTAGGTTCTTTTTGAGGGTTTCAATCTTTTTACTCTGCTCATCTAGTTGTTTTTTCAATTCCTGAAATTGTTGATTTGAGTTGTTTTGGATCTCATTGAATTTTTTTCAGAAGTACTATCCTGAATTCTCTGTCATTTAAGTTGCAAATTTCTATGTCTGTAAGCTTATTTTCTGGAGATTTTTCTCTTTCTTTTTGAGATGGCTTGTCACCTTGGTTGTTCATGGTGTTTAATGGACTATTTCTCCACCTAAGAATTAATGGAAGTGTATTCTGGTATTTTTCTAGAAAGAAAATTTAGCCTGTTGCAAAGATGACACTTTTCTTTTGGTTTCCAGTAGTGTCTAAATCTTTTGGATCCCTGCATTATATAAAGTCTTAATAACACTTTTAAAATTTTCTTGTAGATATTTAATCACACTTGTTACCCTCAGTTTCAGTCCCTTTCAGTGTCAGTGACAGTCTCGGCACTGTTTGCTCAGCTTCCACTGGAGCTCCATGGTGATCAGTCTTGGAGGGTATGGGGGGAAGGGCCCTCTGGGTTGGAGGTTGGGGGCTGCGGCTCTGCCTTGGTTTCGCAAATGCAGCCAGCAAAAATCAGCTGTTGTTCCTCTGTGCTCTTCTCCCACTTCTCTACTTTCTGCCCTAATGACTGAGCTCTGCAGCCAGCCAGTCACAGAGAGCTGGTTACTATCCCAGCCAGGAATGTTCAAGGAACTCGTGCAGGAACTTGCCTCTCCTCCCCTCCCCCTTCTCTTTCAGAGAGCTCTGGCAGCTCGGAGAGGCAGCTGCTTTATTACTCTCAGTCCACCTCCCGACACCCAGAGTTCTGACCTGTGGGAGCTCTTATGCACAGATCTCATACTCAGACATGCTAGTGAGGAGTTTGAGTGTTTTTTGTTGAGTTTTAGATGTTCAGCTTTACTGTCATTTCAAGGGGAAATATAGAAGGATGTCTCTCACTCCACCACGTGTTCTACAATATTCCTATCAAATATTTAAAAAAGAATTAATGTCAATCTTTCTCACACTTCCAAAAAACTGAGAATGAAGAAACACTCCTAAACTCATTTTACAAGGCCAGCATTATGCTGATATCAAAGCCACATAAAGATACTACAGCAAAGAAAAATGCAGATCAATATTCCTGATGAACTGATGCAAAAATTTTCAACAAAATATTAGCAAACAGAATTCAACAGCACCTCAAAAGGATCATACACTATAATTAAGTGAGATTTATTCTTGGGATGCAAGGATGGTTTACCATATGTAAATCAATCAATAAATAAAATAAACATTAATAGAATAAAAGATAAATATCATGCAATCATGTCAATAGAGCAGAAAAAAGTATTTGACAAAATACAATATCCTATTATAACAACAATAATAAAAAACTCAACTAATTGGGCATAGAAGGAACATATCTCAACATAATGAAGGCCATATGTAACAAGCTCACAGCTAACATCATACTCAACAGTGAAAGATTGAAAGCTTTTCCTCTAAGATTAGGAACAAGATGAGAGTGACCACTTTCAACAATTCTATTCAAAATAGTACTACAAGTCCTAGCCAGAGTAATCAGGCAAGAAAAGGAAGTAAAAGACGTCCAAACTGGAAAGGAAGAAGTAAAATTGTCTTTGCAATGATATAATTTTATGCATAGAAAATCCTAAAGACCGCAGCAAGAATTATTAGAACTAATCAATGAATTCAGTATAGTTGCAGAATACAAAATCTACGTACAGAAATAAGTTGTGTTTCTATACACTAATAATAAAATATTAGAAAAAATAAAGGAAAAATCTCATTCACAATAGTATCAAAAACAATAAAATACTGAGGAATAAAATTAATTAAGGACGTGAAGGACCTGTACACTGAAAGTACTAGACTTTGTTGAAAGAAATTGAATACACAAATAGAAAAATATTCCAGGTTAATGAAGCAGAAGAATTAATATCATTAAAATGTCCATACTACTTAAAGCCATATATAGATTTAGTACAATCCTTATCGAAATTTCAATGGCGTTTTTCACAGAAATAGAAAAAAACAATTCTAAAATTAGTATGACCACAGTAGACTCCAAATAGCCAAAGCAATCCTGGGAAAGAAGAACAAAGCTGGAGGTATTACATTTCCTGATCTCATCTATATTACAAAGCTATGGTAATCAAAACAAGATGGTGCTGGCATAAAAAGTAAATGAATGGAACAGAAACAAAAGCCTGAACATAAACATTTGAATATACAGTCAACTAATATTTGACAAGAGAATCAAAATACTCAATGGGGGAAGGATAGTGTTTTCAATAAATGATGTTTGGAAAACTGAATAATCACATGCAGAAGAATGACTTAGACCCTAATATTACACCACTCACAAAAATTAGCGCGAAATGGATTAAAGACTTACCTGAAACCACAAAATTCTGAAGAAAACATAAAGGAGGTCTTTGACATTGAATATGACACCAAAAGCACAAGCAAGAAAGCAAAAATTAATAAGTAGGACTTCATCAAACTAAACACTTGTTCAGCAAAAGAAATAATCAATAAAATTAAAAGACCACTTACTGAGTAGGAGAAAATATTTACAAATCATATATTTGGAAAGGTGTTATTATCCCAAAAACAAACAAACAAACAAACAAAAAACAAAAAAACCCACAGAACTCAACAGCAAAGAAAAAAAACATACAAATAGTCAACAAGTACATGAAAAGGCGCTTGACATCATTAGTCATCAGGTAAATACAAATCAAAACCACAATGAGTGATCACCTCATACCTGTTAAAATGTTATTATCAAAAAATGAGACAAGTGTCGATGAGGATTTGGAGAAAACATAAACCCTTGTGCACTATTGATGAAATTGTAAATTGGTGCAGCCATCATGGAAAACTTTGAATTTTCTCAAAAAATTAAAAAAGGAATTTCCATATGCTTCAGCAATCCCACTTCTGGGTATATATATATAAAAAGATGAAAACAGGGTCTTGAAGAGATATCTGCATTATATGTTCTTCGTAGCATTATTCGCAGTAGCCATAATCTGGAAACAACCTAAGTATCCATATATATAATGAACTATTATTCAGCCATGCACAAAAAGAAAATCCTGTCATTTGTGATGACATAGAGGGATCTTGAGGGCATTAAGCTAAGTGAAATAAGTCAAACAAAGACAAATATTGTATGATGTCACTTATATGTAGAATCTGAAAATCTGAAATCATGGAAACAAAGCATAGAGTGGTGGTTAGCAGGGGCAGAAGGGCATGGGGAGGTTGGGGAGATTGGGAGTTGTTGGTCAAAGGGTACAAACTTCCAATTATAAGATGAGTAAGTTCTGGGGATACAATGTACAGAATGGTGATTAGTTAATAGCTATGTACTTGAAAGTTGCTAAGAGAACAGATCTTAAATATTACCACCACAAAAAAAGAAATGATAATTATATGGTGTGTTGGAGGTGTTATCTAATGCTATGGTGGTAATCATTTTGCAATATATATGTGTATCAGATCAACATACAATGTTATATGTCAGTTGTATCTCGAAGCTAGGGGAAAATGTCAAGCTTTGTTTTAGAAAAATGAACTCTAGCATTTACATATAATGGATTATTCAGGCATGAAAAGGAACAAAGTGCTGATACATGCTACAACATGGGGAAACCTTGTGATTATTAATTTTATTTGTCAAATTGACATGGCCATGGGGTGCCCAGATATTTTGTCAAACATTATACTGGGTATTTCTGTGAGGGTACTTTAAGATGAATTTCACATTTAAATCAATAGACTGAGTAAAACAGATTGCCGGCCCTCACGTTGGTTGGCTTCATCCTATCAATTCCGAAGATCTGAATAGAACAACATTCCTAAGCAGCCATTGAATAAGAGGAAATTTCTCATACCTAACTGCCTTCTAGCCAAGGACATTATTTTTCCTGCCTTTGGACTCAAACTGAAACTGAAACATGTCTTTCCTGGGTCTCTAGCTCACCCACTTTCAGACTGGAACTACACAACTAGCTCTTCTGGGTCTCCGGCTTGCTGACTGCAGATTTTGGGACTTGTCAGCTTCCATAAATGTGTGACCCAATTCCTTACTTACTTATGTAATTTACTGGTTCTTTTTTTCTGGAGAAACATGACTGATAAAAATCTTAAAAACCATACTAAGTGAAAGAATTCAGTCACAAAAGGTCATATAGTATATGATTCCATTCATATGAAATACCTGAAATATATAAATCCATAGAGACAGAAATCAGAGGTTTCCTGGAGCTGGGTGGAAGAGGAGGATGGGGAGAAACTGCCTAATGGGTATAGGGTATAGAGTTTTACTTTGGAGTGATTTAAATGTTTAGGAACTAGGTAGAGGTAGTCGTTGTATAATATTGTAAATGTGCTAAATACCACTGAATTGTTCAGTTTAAAAATAGTCAATTTGATGTTATATGAATTTTAAATAAATTCTTTTAAATAAAACAAAGTAAAAAATGCATGCATGCATAAATATATACATACATACATACATACATACATACATACATACATACATACATACTTACATACCAGAGCAAGGATTGTATATTTAAAGCTTCCAGGGGGCCAGTCAGTATTACATTTCATAGAATCTAAGGTACCACAAATTTCAAGACTGTTCATTGATTTTCGTACAGCCAAACTAGAAAAAGCTTTCCAATTGTAATTATAAGGCAAATCAAATTGATGGTTAGCTACACCCAAATTTCAGAGCATAAAGATGTGAAGCAATGGATGTCTTAAGATTGATGGAAGCAGTCCCAGGGAGGAGTCCTGAGAAAGTGTGGTGCTTCTCAAGAGACTGCTGTTTCTAAGCTCCAGCTGCTTATTTTTGGCTATTTTGATATTTTAAAAGTCTGAAACCCACATTGTAGGTAAATCTCCCGATTTTGAAAAATATGTTGAAAACTATTTTTGAAAAACTCAAATACTCTATAGGACAAAGAAAACATGTCAACGAGCCATACAACCTGTAGCCTTACCTGTGCACAGTGGTGCCTTATGACAGGTTTGACCCAGATGAGAATGTTCAGCCCCAGGGAGTGGAGTGAAGTCTCCTTCACAGACAAGGAACCAGCTGGGCGACAGAGTCCAGACAAGAAAGTAAGATCTTTGTCTCTATTGGAAGGCATGGACCTGAGTGTGAAGGGCAGAAAGTCATGGTCCAGAATCTGTTTTTGCTGCTTGGAACTATGATCAAAATAGTTTTGATGGGTTGTGATATTTAGAGACAAATCTAAGGCATCTTTAGGTTACTGTCTAAGAGAGGTAGATGCTTGAGACTGGTGCTTCTCTAAGTGTGGTCTCCCCAGCAGCATCAGCCTCACCTGAAACTTGATAGAAATTCAGACTCTCCAGCCTCCTCAGACCTACAAAATCAGATTCTTCGGGTGTGGGGCCCACAACCTGTAGTTTATTAAGCCCTGCATGTGACTCTGATACATGCTAAAGTTGGAGAACCTCTGCCCTAAAGCAAACAGAATGACTCAATTATTTCTTAGAATTTGGTAGAGTTTGTCATGTCCCCACTTTCAGAACTGTCTACACAAGAAATTATTTTTAAAAGAATAAATAGAAAGCCTAAAAATCATCAGGGAAAATCCAGTATTTGATAATTTCCAGCTAGCATTCTCATTCGCACAGTGATTCTTACACATTCTCATCACCTTCTTTTTAGTAAGCCAAACACCGAGCTTTTTAAACACAGCAGTCTTTAGCCCCAAGCAGATTTGCTCCTAGCGCTAATATCTATATTCGGTGTCACCAAAAGTAGTCAGTCTAATAAAGAAAATCTTTCCTAATTAACACATTTTGTCTAATGAACACAATAAAAACTAGAAGGAGTGCCTAATTTTTCCAACTCCTCTTTTTTTCCCCATAGAGCTTAGCAGAAGAACCCTGAAATTAGGAAGGCTATGCCTTCCCTTCAGATAATTAAGAAAGTGAGAGCAGTGGGGACTCCAGAAACTGGCTTGGTGAGAACAGAATCCGAAAGCAGAGAGGAGCAGGCAGAATAAGAACCAAATATGAGCAAAAGAGAGCGAGCAACCAGGCCAGGCCTAAAGAAATGCCTCAGGGTTAACAAATTCTACGGGAGATTCTGCAATTCTCTTTTTATCTAAGTCAGCTAGACCAGAATTGATTCATCCCAGGTAAGTTTTGGGAAGTCAGCAAATTGTTGTGAGCTCAGCTTTCACATTTACAAATTTGGGAGTAAATGATTCCTAATTTGCAAACTGTTAAAATAGTGTATCTAGAAGAACTGGTTCTGTGCTTGGCACACAATGAACACTCATCCCTGTTGTCTTCTTGCCCTTTTGATGGGCCTTCTAAGTCTTCCATCACAGGTGTTCCTGAGGTTGGGGAAATTGCTGGAAATGCTGTTGACTGTTGAAGTTTTATGTTTCACTCTTTTAGCTCCTAAAGATGGCTTGGTACTTTGAGCTTACAGGCCTTTTGTTGGAGAACTTGGATTAAGCTGCTTTTGCACCTAACGGTAGCATTTGAGGATTCAATGAAGGAATGTACTCAAAAGTACTCTGTAAACATTTGTAGGTGTTTGTTTGTTTGTTTGCTGTTTGCTTGTTTGAATATTTCAGTGATTTGGAGGTAGAACTGGGATTTTGGCCTGGGATTCATTTGATTTTTGATTTTTAAGGTAGCTCGGAGGCATATCAGATTACTTAATTGACTTTATCCTGGATGCAAAAGATATTGAACTTCATAAGAACCATTTATTTCTGATCTAAAATGGAATCTGTAATTTTCTGCTCTTGGCTGCTGATATGCTATAGCTTTGAAAATTTATTATTTATAATGCAATGCTACTTTGTACTTGATTTTTAGAGTTAGATTATGAATTGTGGAGCCCTGCACTTTTGATTTATAGAAAATCAAAGTTATTTGGGTCAGGTGACTAGACAAATGTTGAGTGAAGTCATGAATTTCAATCTCTGACATCACTGTTGATTTAATTGTTTTGTAACTAAACAGAAACATTGTCTGTAATTTTAGGAAAAAGAAGTCATTCTATAATTATTTGAGAATAATCATGGGCACGTAAATGGATTAGCATATCATAATTAAGCGTAAAATGGCCACAGGCCTGTTGGAAATGCCTTATGCGTTACAGGGAGCTTCTCCAGCTTTTTCCCAAGGAAGTAAACCCAGGTCTGGAATATTCAGAGAAGCAACTCAGAGGAACTGAACAGACATTTCTCCCTAGAGGACATACAAATGGCCAACAAACATATGAAAAGATACTCAACATTGTTAACATTAGAGAAATGCAAATTAAAACTACAATGAGATACCATCTCACACCTGTTAGAATAGCTATAATCAACAGGACAAATAATAACAAATGTTGGAGAGGATGCAGAGAAAAAAGAACCCTCATATATTGCTGATGGGACTGCAAATTGGTATGCAGCCACTATGGAAAACAGTATGGAGGTTCCTCAAAACACTAAGAATTGATCTACCACATGATCCAGCAATCCCTCTACTAAATATTTACCCCAAAGACTTGAAAACCCATATCCGAAAAGATATTTGCACACCAATGTTCATAGCAGCAGTATTTATGTTGGCCAGGACATGGAAGCAACTAAAGTGTAGTATAATAGATGACTGGATAAAGAAGCAGTGGTACATATATACAATGGAATATTACCTAGCCATAAGAAGAGATGAAATGCTGCCATTTCATCTGGATGGATCTTGAGATAATCATGCTATATGAAATAAGCCAGACAGAAAAAATTGAAAACCACATGATATCACTTATATGTGGGATATAAATCTAAAAGTAATAAACGAACAGGACAAACAGAGTCTCATTGACATAAACAATAGACTGGAGGTTGCTGGACGGTAGTGGGGATAGGGGATGAGAGAGGCAGGTGTGGTCAAAGGAGTCAAATATGTGGTGACAAAACGAAATCTAACTATGGTAGATGATTACATAATGTAATATATATATTACATTATATATATATAATATATATATATAATGTAATATATATATTACATTATGTAATCATCTACCATAGTTAGATTTCATTTTTAAGTTTCAGCTATACATTGTTAAAATGTATAGCTGAAACTTAATAGATTTTGTTAACCAGTGTCACCATAAAAATAAATAAATAAGTAAATAAATAAATAAATAAATATCAAGTAAATACGTAAGTAAGTAAAAATAAAAATAAATGGTAGAATATCTGTGAGTTCAGCAGTTTTCTTAACCTCAAATACGTCTCTGAATCTCATCTTAAACAAGATGTCAGGATTCAAAACTTTCCTGAGCCCAGCAAACATCTTTACTTCCTGGGAAATATTTATTACAGCTACTATTGCTTGTGCTTTCCTACTATCAGTCTGGTGTTGAGATGACTTTGTAAATAATGTTAGGAAAAAGCTGAGTTATGTAGGACTTTATGTTTTAAATGTGTCTCTCCTCCGAGTTTAGTGGCTTCTGAAAATATATAATTTATCTTTTTGTCTTCAGACCTGTTTGATGCAAAAAAGGTAAAGAAATTTTTTTGTAAATATCCTGAATAACCAGCAGAGGAAAATTTAAATAGGAAGAACCAAAATATGTATGCTTTAAATAGGAAAGAACAAATGTATTATTCTTTGTTATCATTGCATGTTTAAGCTCATTTTAGCCTAGCATAAAATGTACAGTTTAATTCTACACTTTTTAAAAAATATAAATTGTAATGCACACACTTTAGACTTGTAAACTTACAAGATTCTATTAAAAGTATAGTTTTTGTTGTGCTTTCAAGGAACTTACATTCTGAGAAGGAACAAGAAGACATTTATATTTTTAAACTGGAATTAGGAGCAACTGATTGTAATTATTCCACTTAGGCAGATACAGCACTGTAAGAAGGGTGTAGTCATCCTGCCAAAGGCCCCTATAGTCTTTAACAAAGCATAGGTTTGTAAAAGAAGAAAAGTCCACAACATTAAAGATTGAGCCTTGACTGTGCTTTTGGGTATTGGCCACTTTGAGAGTTAGAAGAAAGATCCAACCCAAAGACGCAGTCTCTGAACTCTTCGTTGACCTCTGCTGCTCTGTGTCAGGGCAAGTAAGAACAAACAGAAAAGGAAGAAGTAGGCTCTCCAATGTGAAGAGGGATAATGCCTAAAACCAAACAGTTTTCAGATTCATCAATCTGAGCCCTATCTTCTTCTGATCCTTTATTATTAAACACAGACCTATCATAGAGTTTCACAATCTCTTAGTTCACTCCGTATGCCACCCACATTGGTTTCCTCTGCTGAGCAGCCTAGTATCCTTGAGGTTCACCTTACACTTAGGTCTAAGAGCAGACATACTGAGATTTGCACACAATCTATAGCCAAGTGCCTAGGCCCACCAAGGGCACCTGCTTCAACAAGGAGGTGTTCTAATAATCCTTTTGTACCCCTCTTGGGCTGAAGCTGTAAGCCCCAGTGATGCTATCATTATTACCAGTCTTACATAAGGCAGATTGATGCTAACATGAAATCACAGCTCTCACAGTATCAAAAATACTGAGAGGCAGGAAAAAGAGACAAGCCCATACAACCTACAAAGACTGAGTTACAGGTCATCAAATTTTCCATATTTTTTTCATTCATCAGTATAGATTATCTTCTAAAAGTAAACACTGTGTGGATTTGCTTAATACTCAAATTTTTAAAAGTTTTTTGCAAATATACAATGTATGCAAAGGTAATTCTGCCTTTGAAAATAATCATTTCTGAGAAAACTTACTTAGAAGAGAGTGGAAGCAAGGACTCTGGCTGTTTTGATTAACCCATTAACAGATATGTGTGTGTGTGTGTGTGTGTGTGTGTGTGTGTGTGTGTGTGTGTGTATAGAGAGAGAGAGAGAGAGCGCGCAATGGAAAATAAAGCATTTTAGCAATTTGGTTTGAAAATATCTACTAGACTATAGCTAACTCATGCAACAATTATATTCCAAAATTTCCCAGGAAAAAGGTAAAGAGATTTCAGAATAGCTTCTTCAGGTTCTTTCCAAATAAACAGAATATTTTAGAAATCCTTAGATAATAAGACAGATCAAAAGAAATGTATATATAGCAGTTTAACATTATACTAAATGAAAACATTATAATTACAACAGTAAAGATCTGTTGACTATCATTCTACTTCCTTTGGGTCTGCTTTAATAAATACTATTTGCAATATAAATAGACATTATTTACATAAGTGTTTACAAAGGGCCTCTTATTATAGTAATTACATTTATTGATTTCCATTTCTCTGAAGAGCACCCCTTATTCTCATTAGCATTCCCTACTCTATTACTGAGAAAAGATATTTGGTTGCTAGAACCCTGTTTTGATCACTAATAGCGTAATGAAATCACAGCGTTACTGTCCTTATAGAGTGTAGCTGGAGGGTAATTAAGCATGTTTGTGTTGGAGTGTATCTATTTAATGCTTGTTTTGCTTGTCTCCTATTTTCCTTCTTACAGATTTTTAAAAGCATTGGCTCTGATGAGACTGCCCAGGGGCAAGGAAATCGGAGGCTGATCAGCTTTTCTCTCTCAGGTATGTTTTGCTCACCTGAAGGCTTATGGAGAGAATAAGAATGTGAACCAACAGTCAGGAAACCCACTTCAATTTGACTCTTACCTAAAAGTTACCCAACCTCTCTGTGTCTCAATTTCTCCATCTGTAAAACAAAAATTGTCCTCATGAGGACATTGGAGGATTCAATAAATAATAGATTCAACAGCACTTTGAGATGATGAGAAGAGAAGCTACTATTCTACTTCTCCGTTTCTAAGTAGTGTTGCAATCATAAGGCCTGTGTGCTCAGCACATCAAATATTAAATATTTAATAGATCAGAATTTTAAATAAGGAAAGGTTTTATTTCTTGAAATGGAACCATGACAAGGAGATGGAAGATTTCTAGTTCTCTCAAATTCTCTTAAGAGTGCCTCAAGTTCTAGTACTCTATATATACAGGTTGAAGGGGTGGGGCAAGAGATGAGATCCAAGGAAGAGCTAGAAATTTCCAAATCTCTTTGCTCCTGTCATTCAAACCAGAAGTTACTCAAGTCTCTGGCAGAACTCCATTCAATTAGCATATCTATAGAAATGCAGGCTGGGACCAAGGCAACATCTGAAAGAGATGGAGAAGCATTCCACCCTGTTACCGTAAAAGTAATTGGAGTTTTTATAAAGTGGAGGTAAAGAAAAGCCTGCAGAGAGAAGCAGCAGCCAGTAGACTTTTTGTCTAAATAAAATCTTAATTAAGCCCAATTCGTAAAACCAACAAAACCTGAGCTGCTCAAAAAGGACATTTATGGAAAAACCTGTGTAAATCATATAAAGTCTGTAATTTAGTTAATATTATTTAATTAATAGTTAAGAGTAATTTAGTTATTTTTTTTAGTTTTAATAATGTACCATAGTTCTGTAATATGTTAGTAGTTGGGAAACTGAGTAAATGGTACTGTACTATCTTTGCAACTCTTATGTAAATCTAAAATAATTTCAGTATTAAAAGTATAAAGAAAAACTGAATTGTTCTTGCTAAAATGTTATATGAACCCCATACACTCAATTTCACCCTAAGTTGTCTTTGAGGAGATGTAATGTCATGAAGCTCTAGGATGCTGGTGAGTATAGTTTGAGAAACTATTGCCTTATTAGCTTGTTGTCAAACCAAAAAATATTGCAGGCCATAAATGTCAGAAATTCAAGATCACACTCATGTACTGTCCTTGGGAGATAGACAATTAACTGGGGCTTTTCATATTAAAGTAAGCCCCAGTAAAGCAAATGTATGTCTAAAGTTCCACTGATAAGTGATTATAGCAAGGTTACAAGATACAAGGTTAATATACAAAATTTCAATCACTTTTCTATATACCAGCAATGAAAAAGTAGAATTTGAAATTAAAAATACAATACCATTTACATTAGCACCCCCAAAATGAAATGATTAGCTGTAGATCTAAAAAATGCATAAGATCTATATATAAGGAAAACTATAAAATTCTGATGAATGAAATCAAAGAACTAAGTAAAGGGAGAGATATTTCATGTTCATGGTTAGGGAGTTATAATACTGTAAAGATGTCAGTTCTTCCCAACTTAATATATAGAATCAATGCGATCCCAATCAAAATCCCAGCAAGCCACTTTTTTGGATATTGACAAATGGATTCTAAAATTTATATGAAAAGGCAAAAGACCCAGAATAGCCAATATAATATCGAAGATCAAAGTTGGAAGACTGACACTACCCACTTCAAAACTTGCCATAAAACTAGGAAACAAGACAATGTGGCATTGGTGAAAGAATAGAAAAAAAAATAGATCAGTGGAACAGAATAGAAAGCCCAGAAATAAATTCTGATATAGTCAACTGATCTTTGACGAAAGAGCAAAGGCAACACAATGGAGTAAAAATATTCTCTTCAATAAATGGTGCTGGAACAATTGGACATCCACTTGCAATAAAAAAAAAAAATGAATCTAAACACAGACCTTAATTCCTTCACAAAAATTACTCAGAATGGATCATAAACCCACATGTAAAATACAAAGCTATAAAACTCCTAGAAGATAACATAGGAAAAAAAGCCTAGGTGACCTTAGGTACGGTGATGCCTTTTTAGATACAATACCAAAGACATGATACATGAAAGAAATAATCAACACATAAAAAAATATATAAATTTAAAAAATAATGTAAATATTATTAAAATTAAAAACTTCTGCTCTGTGAAATACTATAATAAGGGAATGAGAAGATAAGCCACAGCCCAGGAAAAACTATTTGCAAAAGACACACCTGATAAAGGGCAGTTATCCAAAATATACAAAGAACTCTTAAAACTCAATAAGATGAAAGCAAACAATCCAGCTGAAAAATGGGCCAAAGACCTTGGCAGAAATTTCACTAAAGAAGACATACAGATGGCAAATAGTAAATGATAAGACACACCACACTATAAGTCATCAGGAAAATGCAAATTAAAACAACAGTGAGATATCACTGCATGCCTGTTAGAATGGCCAAAATCCAGAAAACTGAAAATACCAAATGCTGACAAGAGTGTAGAGAAATAGGAACTCTCATTCATCGCTGGTAGGAATGCAAAAATAGTACAGACACTCTGGAAGATATTGTGGTAGTCTTTTACAAAATTGAACATACTCTTTACCATATGATCTGGTGATCACACTGACTAAAGTTTACACAAATGAGTTGAAAACTTAAGTCCATAAAAAACTTACACACAGATTTTTATAGCAGCTTCATTCATAATTGCCAAAAGTTGGCAGCAATCAATATGTCGTCCTTCAGTAGGTGAATAGATAAATAAACTATGGTATATCCGGATAATGGAATATTTAGTGCTAAAAATAATGAGTTATCAAACCACAAAAAGACATGGAATGTATATTACTAAGTGAGAAAAAGCCAATCTGAAAAGGCTACATAGTGTATGATTCCAACTTTCTGGAAAAAGCAAAACTATGTAGGCAGTAAAAAGATCAGTGGTTGATAGGCATTGGGGAAAGAGATATGAACAGGCAGAACACAGAGAATTTTTAGGGCAGTGAGAATACTCTGTATGATACTCTAATGATGGATATGTTTGTGAAAACACATAGAATATACAACACCAAAAGTGAACCCTAATGTAAACTATAGACTTTGAGAAGAGAAGTAAAGTATTTATCACTCTTCGATGATGATGTGTCAATGTAGGTTCATCAATTATAACAAATATACCACTCTGGTAGGAGGTGTTGATAATGGGGGAGGCTATGAATATGTGGAGCAGGCAGTATGTAGAAAATCTCTGTACTTCCTCTTAAATGTGATGTGAGTCTACAACTGCTCTTAAAAAAAAAGCCTTTTTTATGAAAAAAAAAATTCATTGACAACATTAGCATGTATCTGTCTAGGTTAAAAAAAAAAAAGTGAAGAACCCCAAAACTTTTGTATTAGTAGGACAAAAAGTAACAACTCCTGATTTGCTATTCTTGTGTTTCTCTTGAAATGTTTGAGAAGCAAAAATTATTTTTACAAACCTTCAGAAACAGTAGAAACCAGGAAAGCTACTCAACTACCTGCCAAAAATGACGAGGAATTTTTACTAACCAAAGCTCAGTGAAATCCTAAAGCCTAAGAATGATGTGATGTCAGATTAGTTGTGTGGAACTGGGGAAGGAAATGAAATCCCTCTCTATTAATTGGTTCCCATTTTGGCTCCGCAATGCAAACATGGGCTCACAAACCCACCATAGGAAAGAAAACCACCTTCCCAACTTAGTTCAAACAATTGGTTCATCTCCTATAGCTCCCCCAAATATAATTTTTTTACACTTATTCCAAGGCAAAATTGCCATCAATTAAATATGACTGGAGTGGTAAAGTTAGCAGCTAAAGAAGCAAATCTGGAATGGTCATGGAAGTATGATATTCAGTAGCTGAACATATATATGTGTTAATTCACTCAATCTAGGAAAAAAAGAATAAATACTACTTAAAGTATCATAACAAATCCCACGATAAAAAGATCAACAAATCTATAACTAAGCAAACCCATAAAGTATCAAAAACTTGACTAGAGATGCCAGTCATCTCCAAGTATAAAAGTAGAGACGAAGATTCCAACAGTAGCCAGTTGGGTGACCAAACTAACTGAAAAGGACAAAAAGGACTAGAAAGGACAAATAACAAGACTCCACAAACTATTCATGAACAAATAGCAGACATTTTGACTTGAAGAATGTGTAGAGAAGAGATTCTACCTCATAAAAAAGTTGAAGGACATAACAGTCAAGAGAAAAAGAAATAGTTCATTGATAAATATCTACTGAAGCATTTATCATTCCTCTGCTTGTACTCTCAATAAAATACAGGAAAGCTTAGGACCTATTAAGTAAGTTTAAGATGAGGAAAAGTAGTAAGAGAGTTCTTTGAAGCTGGCAAAAATAAAAACTTAGAAAACTAAGTGTATTTGTTTTCTATTGCGTGTATATGTTTTCTATTGCTGCTGTAACAAATTACCATAAAACTGGTGACAACACAAATATATTTGTACAGTTCTGAAAGTCAGAAGTACAAAATGAATCTCAAGGGAATAAAATCAGTGTGTCAGCAGGAGTGGTTCCTTCCTGGGGTCTCCAGTGATAAATTCATTTCTTATCTGTTTTAGGTTCTAGAGTCTGCCTGCATTTTTTGGCTCATGGTTGCATCATTCCAATCTCTGCTTCATTGTCACATCAATTTTTCCTCACTATGCCCCTCCTAATTCCATTTGATAAGGATTCTTATGATTACATTGGGCTCATCTAGATAATCCAGAATAATCTCTTTATCTCAGTCGATATCCTTAACTTAATCACATCTGCAAAGTCCTTTATGCTATGTAAGGTATACACATGTAAGGTTTACACAGATTCCACGGATTACGTTGTGGTCATCTTTGGGGGTAGTGGGGGACATTTTTCTATCTATCACAATCAAGGAGAAATGTAATTCTAAAAGGTACAAACATAGAATTAAAAGTGGGTTTTAGAAAGCCATAAAGAACTCAGTCACCACTACAGAATTAGAATTAGTAATCTGGTAGACTGACTTGAGAGTCTCTCCCAGAATGCACAGATGAAGGGCAAAATACAGAGATGAGAGGGGAAAGGATGGATGATACATACAGCACCAACACATATGTAATTGGTATTTTCAATGAAGAAGTCAGAACAAATTGAACAGAAACAATAATAGGAGAAACGTTTTTGAGCTAAAGATAACTTCGAATCTTTGAATTAGACTATTAAGTGCTAAGGGAAAGTGTTTATATAGAGATTGTATTTATATTATATAGAGATTGTATATACAATATGAAATCAATTATGCAAAGAAAAATACTGGAAAGTAATAAGGAAAAAGTCTGGTAATGGTTGCCACTACATGGTACAAGTTGAAATAATTTTAAAATTCTGTTTCTTTTCATTCTGAACTTAAAAATGTTATAATAATTGTGCATTATGTTCATCATCAGAACAAAAAAAACAAATGCAGGTAAAAATGGGAGTAAATTAAGTATTCTCCCATTAATGTATCATTTACTTCTGGAAAATCATAAAACTCTATATGTTCTTACAGACATTCATTCCAACAATTTTATAGTTAAAGAAATTGAGACCTGAAAGAATTAAATAGATTTCCTCAAGTGATAAAGTTCAATAGTGAGTGTTCCAGAATTAAAACTAGGTATGCTGACTCCCAGTTCCATGCATTTTTCTTTACACTCATTGTTGCAACAGTTTTCAAATACTTTTACTCCATGAAACATGTATTTTAATAAGATCCAAATTGAACTTAACTGTGTAAATCTTTATAAAGCAAAGTACAAGTTTACTGAAGGACATGAAAGAAGACCTGAGAAAAAAATAAAAATGTTTTTGAATAAGAAGCAATATAAAGGTACCAATTATCCCAAACTTAATCTATAAATTCAATGCAATTCCAATCAAAATCTCAGTATCTAATCCCAAAATCTAATGGGTTTTCTTTATAGGTTACCATCTTCTTTTCCCTGGCTGCCCTTTGAGAATGCCCATTATTTTTTGTGTTTCCTTACCTAATGGTATCAGCTAGTTCTTGTATTTATCTTTCATTATTTTTCATTCTTTGGTCTCTCTCTTCTTACAATTTATTTATAGATTTCCGTCTTCAAAATCACTGATCCTTTCCTCCATTTGGTCAAGTCTATTTCCCAAGCTTGCTATTTCATTTTTTATCTCTTTCAGTGCGTTCTTCATCTACAGAAATTCTATTTGGTTCTTTTTGAGGGTTTCAGTCTCCTTACTAAAGAACTCATTCTGCTCATCTAGCTGTTTTTTCAACTCCTAGAATTTTTGATATGAATTATTTTGGCTTTCATTGAGTTTTTTCAGAAGTATCATCCTGAATTCTCTGTTATTTAAATTGCATATTTCTATGTCTGTAAGCTTATTTTCTGGAGATTTTTCTCTTTCTTTCTGAGCTGCTTTGTCACCTTAGTTGATCATAGTGTTTAATAGACTATTTCTCCACCTGGGCATTAATGGAAGTGTATTCTGCTATTTTTCCAGAAAGATTTATTACATAAATGTCTCTCTTTTGCCCATAGCTATGAAGGAGTTTTTCTTTTGGTTTTCAGTAGGTGACATCTAATCCTCTTGGATCCCTACTTTATATAAAGTCTTAATAATGCCTTTTTTCTTAAAATATTCAATCACACTCGCTACCCTCAGTCTCAGTCCTTGTCAGTGTTAGCAATAGTTTCAGTAGTGTTTGCTCAGATTCCCTTGGGGCTCCACAGTGTTCAGTGTTGGAGGATGTGGGGGATATGCCCTCTGTGTTGGGGGATAGGGGCTGCTCCTCAGCCTTATATTTTGCAACAGCAACTGGTAATAATCAGCTGTTGCCTCTCTGCCATCTCCACTTCTCTGCTTTCTGCCTTGATCCCTGGAAACTGCTGCTGAGAGAAGCTCGCAGCTCTCTTAGGTAGGGCTGTTCAGGGAATCCACCACACCTTCTCCTCTTCCCCTCTTTTTGCAGGAAGCTGGGGCTGCGAGAGGCAGCTTCATTGTTTCTCCCAGTCTATTGCCTGACTCCTGCTGTTCTGACCTGCAGTAGCTCTTATTTGCAGATCCCATGTTAAGTTGTGTCGATGTACAGGTTGGATGTTTTTATTGAGTTTTAGATGTTCAGCTTATTGTTGTTTCAAGGGGAGAGATATGGAAACATCTCTCACTCTACCATGTTTCCTAGAATAGAATATTTTTAAAAAAAGATTCATTTACGCTTGAGAATTTAACCTATGTCAATGTTGATGTTTCTATTAAAAGGTAATATAACTTATTGATTATAAGCACAGACTTAGGAATCAAATAGACTGGTTCAAATTTTATTTCAAATATTGACCAATTCTGACAACTTTATCAAGTTACTTAATACATAAGACTCCATTTTCTCTTTCTCAAATTAGTAATATACAATTTTATAGGGTTCATGGTTCAAATTAAATCAGATAATGTATTTGAAGGTCATTGAATGGTTTCCAGAATTTAGTGACTTGCCGATAAGTGGTAGGTGGTAGGGATGGACCTGATGAGATGATAGTAGTCATATTATTTTATGATGAATAAATCTATAAATCTATATGTCTGTTATACATCTATATATCTAT
The DNA here is from genome assembly GCF_902729225.1 of Pteropus medius. NCBI lineage: Eukaryota > Metazoa > Chordata > Mammalia > Chiroptera > Pteropodidae > Pteropus > Pteropus medius. Next base: position 15,195,856 of record NW_024352787.1, on the reverse strand, counting down.
ATCTATATCTATATCTATATCTATATCTATATCTATATCTATATCTATATCTATATCTATCTATATCTATCTATCTATCTATCATCTATCTATATATGTCAGGATCTCCAACACCATCCCAGATTTGATGATTCACTAAAACTTAGCATATAATCATACTCATGGCTACAACTTATTACATTGAAAGAATATAAAGTTAAATAACCAAAGGCTAACGGTGCTTGGAGAGAAGTCTGGAGGAAATCAGGGCCTCGCTTTCATGGGTCTTCCCAGTGGGATCACACAGAATGTGCCTATTTCCCCCATCAACAAGTTGTGACAACACATGAAATGTTGTATATCAGGGAAGCTCATTACAGACTAAGAGTCAAGGTTTTCTTTGGGGTCTTGTCACATAGGCACCTCTGCCTAGCAAATACCAAAATTCCAGATTCCCAAAAGGAAAGCAGGTGTTTAGCATAAACCACATAGTTTACACACCCAGGTTAGATAAAATGAGCCACTCATCAGTTCTGAGGTGTGGAAACCCTCCAGAGATCCAAGTTCCCAGACACTAGCTAAAAACCAACCTTATGAACAACCCTTTTTAAGGAGGGAAACCTCAAGTTGCTGTGTTCTCTTTTTTCTGCATATACTCCTATGGTTTTTATACATTTCTGTGATGGTTATTGTGCTTTGTATCATTTTTCCCCTGGGTTTTACAAATTTCTATGATGCTTATTGTACTTTCTACCTTTTTCTCTCCTCATTGCAGTATATTATAATTCAAGAGTAAGAATTTTATTATGGAAATAACATTAAATCAACTCAAAATAACTTTTAAGTAAATTTATATAAAAACTTCTGTACTTTTTTCTTAGTAAAAAATTACTCAAACACATCACAATTTATACTATGGGTTGGGTATCAATTCAATGTATCTTTACCTCCATTTCTTTCACTGATATATAAATGGAAATAATTTGGGGGAAGGAGGGATACTTCAATAATAGAAAACTTTTTAATTGTGTTTTTGACATCATAAATATATTTCTAATAAATATAAAATGATTTTGATTTATCCTAGAATAATTATAAAACATTATCACAAATGGTCTTGTTCTCTCTCTCTCTCTCTCTTTCTCTCTCCCCCAACTCCCTTCAGCATGAAATTGTACAGGATCAGACAATTTCAATTAAATGAAACAGTTCAGTTTTCAAAGCTTTGCCTGACAGCATGGTTATTTAAAACTCTCCTCACTGATATGCATTTAACTCCATGGAAACCATATTTTCTTTTCTCATTTCTCCAGTGTCCATGCTCTTTGCTGTTTTAACCCTCCTTTTTCTCTTTATTTCTTCTAATGTTCTCTTATTCAGCTAAGATCATATTTACTGTGAGGCTATAACCCTTGTTTTTTCTTGTGTCTTCACTTTGCAGAGAAATTTTCACCTAGGTCCATAAAATTTCAAAGTTGGATTTCCTTACTCATTTTTCATCTAAGTTTTCTAAGGTGACCCTCACCCAATCCCATTATATTAGCCTGCCCAAAGAATACTAAAGTCCAACCCAGTCAAGGCTAATTGTCCTCGCTTGAAAAGCTTAGTGACCTTAATACCAGTCATATTGATTTATTACAAGGATTTCTCACCAAAATAATTTAATACATACCAGTAAATGTTCCATATAGTGGATTATACAGACATATTTGCAATGAGGTAGAAATAGTCTAGAGATTAAAAGATTGTTCCATGTTTTAGATGGACTTTTCTCCTTTTGAAAGGTCTATTATGATCTTCAACCTCACTAAAACTCATTTAAATTAAACTATCTTTTATTTTATAGATTTCCAGGCCACGGGTTTGAAGAAAGGGATGTTTTTCAACCCAGATCCTTACCTGAAGATTTCCATTCAGCCTGGGAAGCACAGCATCTTCCCCGCCCTCCCTCACCATGGACAGGAGAGGAGATCTAAGATCATAGGCAACACTGTGAATCCCATCTGGCATGCTGAGGTGAGTGCCCTGGGCCCTAAGAAGACACCTAAGTGACCAAATGAAATGACTGATCATGATGAAGTTCATGTGCTACTTTCTCTTTCTTAGAGTCCTACTTCTACCACTAAATTCATGGCTTTCTTGATCTTAGAAGAGAGCTGTGTTCTCGATGAGTTGCAACTCTCAGGATTCTTGATAGAGTTCCTCAAGGTAGTACCAGGAAATCATTCATTGCATTTACACTCAGTAGCCATACAGTAGCCCCTTTATTTGGATCCAAACCTGTACCTAAAAGCAGGACAGCCTTTCTCTCTGCCTTTGTGTGGGAGAAAGAAGAGTTTTGATTTGAGCATTCTCATATTCTAATCATACATGTGGTCCTTAAGCAAGTGAGACAAATTGTAAATATGTCCCTCTGGACTAGTGCCAGAGATGTTAAAACAGCTTCCTGGGACAGATAAATCAATAAGACTAGAATAACTCTGGGGTTACATTTGCTTGATTAAATAGACATAAAGCTTAATTGTTCATCCATCTTCCTGGTTCACACAGTGCTAGGCAACTTGTTGGAGTATTAAATTATTTGTTTTTGTCTAATGAAAGCCTTTCTCCACTCCTGAACGTGTCTCCACCACCAGCCAGGTACTAGAAGGTTTCTTAACAAAACCATGGGTCAGAGCTAGCAGAAAGTTGTCACAACCCATTTGGCTGCCTAATTTGCTCTCTTTAGCTTGAGGGTATAACCTGCAAACTATGTGGGTAAGGAAGCAGAGAGGCTTAAGGCCTGATCATGGCAGCAGTCTAGTACAGTAAAAGTGCAGCTTTGTAGTCACACAAACCTTGGGTCAAGTCCCATATTGACTAGTCAATCCAAGTCTCATATTATCTTATGGAAATGTACTATTCCTACTCAAGACATTTGCTTTGGACAGGATTCTTTCCTTTATTCTTTAAAATGGATTATCTCTGATATAGAATCCTTAAACACCTTTAACAAGAAAGTGTAATTAGATATTTGGGGGCAAACATCTTTAAACCACCTACTTCCTAGGCTTAATTAACCCTACCCAGAAGAGCAACATAGGGGCTTTTAAGTGGACATAAGGGAAATGGAGTTGCACTTAAACTTCCTGCTACTTTAGTTATTCACAGATTCTAAAGCACAGATAGCACCATTAGTATGGAATAATGAATCTTAAATTATTTGTTTCTTTAGTCTTGGCTATTCTCACCATCTATTTCTGCACTCCTAGCTGCATTCCTAGGAATAATACAAGATGCCACAGACATTTATAGTACATGAAATAAAAAGACTTCTCTCTGAAGAACTTTAGAGCAACTTGTTCTAAGGTATTTAGTCATAAAGGTGTTATATCTCAGAGAACATTTGTAAAATCCAGCACCATCAGAACGTTTTTGGACCTCCTCCATTCTATTTAGCATGCTACAGTTAAAGTTAGTGTTCTAAATAAGTTTCAGTAAATGTTTCCCTGATGAAGCTCAAATTTCTCAAGTTGAACAGAGAGTAACTGGCTGAGCTGTGATTTGAATAAAGGTTTGTGTGACTGTAAAGCTGTTCTTTCAGCAGGTAGATTATACTATAGTGCCCAGTGCCCACATGTGGAAGTCATAGCTCCTGTGAAGAGCATTCAAGGCCTTCTATGACCTGGCATTGCTTACCACTAATATCAATTAAGGATGCATTTGGCTCTAAGCTAAAGGAAGCCTAGCCATCTGTGATATTTCTCACAAACAAGAAGTCTGAAGGGAGGTGGTTCAGGCAATGCAGTCGCTGAGTATAGCCACCAAGGACTGAAGTTCTCAGCATCTTCCCATTACATCTTAGCATAGGGCTTTTGTTTTCCTATCTTAAAGCCTCAAAACCAAATTCCAAGCAAGAAGAAAACAAAAAAAAGCCAAAGAATTCTTCTCCTTGTAAGGCTTTGCATATTTATTCTGTAAAAGCCCTTCCTGGCAAAAGCCCTATTACCTGTCACAGGACTTCACCTGTATAGGAAAGCCTAGTGTTCTGCTTTCCTAACTCTATAGCATGGAAGGAAGAGGGGAAGGTAGTTATATATGAGTGTTAGATAAACTAGTTTATGTCTGCAATGTGCTTCAGCTTCCCTCTCCAGTACCTTCTACCAAAGACATTATGCTAAGGCTACTCTCGATAGCTGTTATTCCCTAGTTGCCCCTTGTGCATTCAAACAGCTAAATAGTGTCTTTACTTATACCTGATTGATAAAATAGACATTCTCAGTTACTCCAACAAGCAACTCCACTCATCCATCGAGTCTCAGCTAAAATACACCTCCCATGTGAGGCATTCCTTGATGCTCCCACCCCACGCCTCACAGGGAAAGTGCTTCTTTCTCAGGGCTCCCTTGACCAGACTTCCACCATCGTGTCACCAGGTTGCCTTTAATGTGCACATCTGTCTTTCTCATGGGACTCTCAGCTCCTCAAGGAAAGGAATCATAACTGATTTATCTTGATACCTCTAATTCCTGTAACCTAATAACACATTAAATACTATGCCAAGCAATATTCTAAATGTTTTATATAATTAATTCATTTAGTCCTCACAACAACTCTTTGAGATATGTATTATTATAATCCCAATTTCTAGATGAGGAAATAAAAGGCACTAAGAAGTTAAGTGATTTTCATACAACTAGTGAATGACAGAACCACAATTTAAAGTATTTTTCTTCACAGATTGATGCTGATCAGTTTTATGTGTCAGTAATTGTGAGCAAATTCTGGAGAGAGTGTCCATACCTTATATCAGATACTCAAAATGATCGTTATACCCCCTGACCTTTCATAGGAAAAAAAAAGTTAAAATCTGTAGCCAAAGACAGTTATCAAAAGGCTTAAATGGGTCTTTCCAGCTAATCATATGAACCTCTACAGGATAAGTTTGAAGGATAAATGAAAATGTTTTAAAATGGAGAAAGCAAGGTGAAGTTCTTATGTGTGATTATCCATTTATTTAAGAAATGTTTATTGTGTATCTACTCTGTAGTAGAAATGAAAGCCCCTGGAAAGACACAAAAATGATGGAAAGCTAAAACCACTCAGACTAATGGAAGGAGACAATACAATAAAGTCATGCTCTATTCAAGGTGTGGACAGAATGCTGGAGAATACCGAGGGAAGACTTCAACAGAGAGTGTACTATTGAACTTGGGTCTTGACAGGAGATGAGACGTGAGGGGAAGGACACTCCAATTAGAAGGAACAATATGTGCCAAGGTACCAAGGCATCCCACACTTAGGGAACTCTTTAGAAATGTCATGTGGTCAGAGTTTTGTGGCATACATGGACAAGTGATGGAAATTGGGCTGGGCTTACTCCGGTTGCACACATCCAACATCATTTCCTTATTCCTTATAAAGAAAAGCTAATGTTGGTTTCTGGATCTCATATCACCTTGGTGAGTAAGTAGAAGATACCCTGCTCCTACGGGATTCATGAAATCTTTAAATTTCTTTGCAAGAAGGTGAGAACGAAACTGTCCTACTTTCTGTATTTATTGATTAATATACAAAAGATAGTCAGTGAGAAATAATTGAAGTTGCCTGTACTTAAGAGCAAGAATATTTTTAATGTGTAGTTTAAATGCTAAATTTATTTCTATTATTAATGATGCATTAGTCTGATGTGATTTTTTTCTAATTTATTCAAGTTCAAACTTGAAACATTTTTTGCCGATTAAAACATACTAAATCTTAGAAAAATTAAAATTACTATAGAATTTTAAAATGAGAAGGAAAACTGAGAGTAATACATATTAAATGTAATGCAAAATAAAAATAATAAATTAAAATTTTTTTCATATTGGTTAATCATTTTTTTTTCTGTATTATTACTGTAATCAAAAACTATTTTCACCCAGGGAGCACTCTCCTTGACTTTCCAGGATGTATCTAATGAGCATTGTAAGGTCATAGCTACACAAAGAAGTTAAACAGAAACAGCAGCACTGGGTCTTGGGTTATTATTATCAGAGTGCTTATGTAGAGAATATATTCATATCCCTAAATAAAACAAGGAATTCCTAAAAGCAAATTCTCAGAAATATCAAGTGGATTGAGCAAATATTAAAATACAGCCTGGTGCCATGGTCTTTATTAGTCTTCACCTCATTCCCCCTGTCTCTGTCTTAAAAGCTGGATGGATTAATTTCCACACATGCACTATCAGCCTGCTCCAATCTGGTCACAGATTAGAACATTGGATAGACAGGGTCTTGCTTCATAGAGCTTATATTTTAATGTGAGAAAACAAAACAGAAATAAGTTAACAAGATAATTTCAATGGAAATAAGTAACAAAGGAAATATCACATCGTAATATGTTGTTCATGACTGAGAGGAGCTACTTTAAATATCTGGTGGTCCAGGAAGACCTTTCCAAGTTGCTATCACTTTAACTGAGAAGCTAGAAGAACAAAGACCTGTTTCAGACAGTGTGGAGGCATGAATGTAATGAGTGTGGCATGTTTAAACTACAGCAAGAAGGTCACTGGGACTGGAGGATAGTGATTGTGTGAGGCTTGGAGCTGGGATATAAGGTGAAGTTGGAGAGGGGGATAGGGACCAGCATCTTGTAAACCATGGAAAGTGGTTGGGATTATATTCTAAATGTGATAAGAAGCCACTGGAGTAGTTTAATAGGGAAGCATCATGTGCTAATTAAAAATTTATAAAAAACATTCTTGCTGCTATGTGTGGAATGGATTATAAAAAGTAAAGAATGGAAGCAGTTGATTTCTGCATTGGGCCTTCATGGAGCAGCATGTAGCACACTAACACAAAAGTACCTAATAAAGGCAAATAAAATATATTTTTTTAAAAACTGCATTTCTGATGACATCAGAGAATGGTCAAGAAAACCAGAACTTGCGTGGTCAAAATTCTGGAGAGAAAGGAATTTCAAATGAGCCAATTTTCAACATCTACTTTTATGTGGTATAAGAAGGTAGGCAAAATGCTGCTGAAGATCAAAGAGGAATTTGCTGTAATCCCACAGTACTGAAGAGACAAAACTTGAAAATCTAGATCCTCCCATGGGGATGGGTTCTAGCAGAATCCCAGATTCTCATTTGGATCCCTGGCTGGCTATCATGTAGGATCAAGGCAAACCAATGGTAGAAAACGTCAAGACAGCTCTGACAGCTCAGTCACTCCCAATTAATTAAAATTATCTTACTCCAGTGACCATAGAAACCATAAGAGAAAACAGAACAGCGATCCAGAAATAATGGAGTTAAGCAATCTAACAGATGTATGTTCAAAACACTGGTTATAAAGATGCTCAATGAACTTAGGGGAAGTGTAACTTTAACAAAGAGTTAAAAAACATAAAAATGGAGAGAGAAAAAAAGTGCCTTCAATGATTGAGGCTCTGTTCATCCCTCTGGCAACCAAATCAAAATTGTGATGGAAACAAGGAGCAGCAGCAAAGAAAAGTTGTCTGGGATCTTGATGAATAAGCCATGCAGATAGGGAGATCCAAGTAATCACCCTGCAATGGCAGAACGTAGAACAGATCTAGGACGCATGCCTATCGGATCTCCAGCAGCTGAGAGAGATGGAGGCTGCAGCAGCAGCAACAACAGAAGCCTCTTAAAGGGGCCACGTCTGCAAGCATATTTTCTTGATGGCAGTCCTGCTCGCTCTGAGCACCACTGCCAATTCGGCTGAGTACAAGGAGCACCAGGGACTTACAGGAAGACATTGTCGGAGTGAGGGCCTAGGCGAGATTCGCTCAGTACAGAAGTGCCAGCGATATCCATTGTTCCCTGCTGAGCCCTTCCCCCTCTCAGTGCACAGACACAGCACTGCCATAGCTGTGACGTCATCAAACAGAATAACAGAGGTTGCACCGCCCAGAGGATTCCCTGAAACCTGCCTCCCTCGACTCCCATTCCTACCCAAGCCACTACCAGGTATATCCTCAGCAAGTCAGGTGCCCCTTGCTGAGCAGTGCCTAGACTCACACTGGAGGCAGCTGGCCGTCATTTCTGGTGTGGCCTTTTGAGGCAACTATAAGCACAACATCTGTTGATTGCTTGCTGAATCTTAACAGGTGGTCCCAGAGGGGTAGAGGCTTGGGCTAAATTTGGCCTGTAGCTGAACCCCTCTCAGGACTGTGCCTGAGATACCTACTTCACAAATCTACACAAATAAGCCTGGGAGACTTAGGAGCTTTGCTTAGTACATAGAAACAGACATGGAAAGGCAGCCAAAATGGAAAAACAAAGAAGCAGAAACCATATGAGAGAACAGAACAGAGATCCAGATTAATGGAATCAATTAATCTTACAGATGCAGATTTCGAAACACTGGTTATAAAGATGCTCAATGAACTTTTGGGGAGTGTAGATAAATTTGGGAAGTGTAGATAAATTTGATGAAGTGAGAACTTCACCAAAGAGATAAAAAACATAAAAATGAAAATGGAAATGATAAAAGGGAACCAGTCTGAAATGAAGAACACATTACCTGAGATGAGAAGTATATTAAATGGAATAAATAAAGGAATAAATAAAGTGAATAAAGAAAAGGATCAAATGCCCTATCTAGAGGATGGGAAAGCCAAGGACACACAATCAGAATGGCAAGAGATGAGATGCCAAGACTACAAAAATAATTTAAAGAGCATATGGCACATGATTAAGGGTCCAAATATCCATCTGATCAACGTAACGAAAGAAAATCAAGATATCGAACAGCTATTTGAAGAAATAATGATGGAAAACTTCCCTAACCTGGTGAAGGAAATGGACATAAAACCCCAGGAAACTCAGAGAATTCCAAAAATCAGGGATCTAAAGAGGCCCACACCAAGACACATCATTATTAAAATGCCAAAAATTAAATACAAACAATCTTAAAAGCAGCGAGAGTAAACAGATTAGTTACTTACAAGGGAACACCCATAGACCGGCAGCTAATTTCTCAAAAGAAATTCTGCAGGACAGAAGGGTTTGGCACAAAATATTTGACTTGATGAAAACTCAGGATCTACAATCAAGATACTTTATCCAGCAGAGCTATCATTTAGAGATGAAGGACATATAAAGAGCTTTCCAGACAAAAGTAAGCTAAAGGAATTTATCAACACCAAGCCAGTACTACAGGAAATGTTGGAAGGACTTTTTTAAAAAAAATTTAATTTATTTATTCAGTTTTTATAGTGACATTGGTTAACGAAAGCCAATAAGTTTCAGCTGTACATTTTAACAATAAGGTATATATACATTTACACTGTATGTTCACGTCTCATAGTTAGATTTCTTTCTGTCACCACATATTTGAACTCTTTTCCCCCATCTAACTCCCTCTTTACCCTCCCCCTTAGGGTGGAGAGACATCTTTAAGAAGAAAAAGCATGTATCAAAAACAGGAATATATAAACAAATTAAAAAATAAAAATCATATGATCATATCAATAAATGCAGAAAAAGCCTTCGACAAGATACAGCATCCATTTATGATCTAAACACCTAACAAAATCAGTATAGAAGGAAAGTGCCTTAACATAATAAAGGCCATATATGACAAACTCTCAGCCAACATTACACTTAATGGTGAAAAACTAAAAACCTTCCTTCTAAGATCAGAAACAAGGCAAGGCTGTCCACTGTTTTCAATATAACATTGCCACTGTTTTCAATATAACATTGCCACTATTTTCAATATAACGTTGGAAGTCCTAGCAAGTGCAATCAGGCAAGAGAAAGATATCAAAGGCATCCAAAGAGTAACAAAGAAGTCAAACTGTCACTATTTGTGGATGACATGATTTTCTATATAGAAAACCCTAAAGACTCCCAAAGAACACTTCTAGAAACAATAAACAAATATAGTAAAATTTCTGGATACAAAACCAATGTTCCGAAATCCATAGCGTTCTTCCACTCTAATAATGAAGTGTCAGAAAAAGAAGTGGAAAAAATAATTCCTTTTGCAATTGCAACAAAAGAATAAAATACCTAGGAATAAATCTAACAAAATATTTGAAGTACCTATATAATAAAAACAACAAGACCCTATTAAAAGAAATAGAAGAGGATACAAAGAAATGGAAAGATATTCCGTGTTCTTGGATTGGAAGAATCAACATAGTTAAGATGACCTTATTACCTAAAGCATTATACAGATTTAATGCAATCCCCATCAAAATCCCTTCGGCATTTTTTAAAGAAAAGGAACAAAAAATCATCAGATTTGTATGGAACCACAAAAGACCCCAAATTGCCAAAGCTATCTTGAGAAAAAAAGAATGAGCCTAGAGGCATCACTCTGCCCAATTTCAAATTATACTACAAAGCAACAATAAATGGCGTAGTATTGGCAGAAAAACAGACACAAGGACCAGTAGAACAAAAACAAGGATCCAGAAATAAACCCATATTTGTATGGGCAAATAATTTTTGACAAAAAAGCCAAAAACATACAGTGGAGAAAGTAAAGCCTCTTCAATAAATGGTGCTGGGAAACTGGAAAGCCACCTGCAAAAGAATGAAACTAGATTGTTATCTATCACGATACACCAAAATTAACTCAAAATGGATTAAGGACCTAAATATAAGACCTGAAACAATAAGATACACAGAAAAAAACATAGGAACAAAACTCAAGGACGTTGGACTTAAAGAGGATTTTATGAATTTGACCTTAAAGGCAAGAGAAGTAAAAGCAAAAATAAATGAATGGACTACATCAAACTAAAAAACTTCTTCACGGCAAAAGAAACCATCAACAAAGCAAAGAGACAACCATTTGAATACATATATTTGCAAGCAACACCTCCAATAAGGGCCTAGTATCCAAAATATACAAAGAACTCATACAACTCAATAACAACAACAAAGAAACCTAACAATCCAGTCAAAAAATGAGCAAGACGCTTCTCTCTAGAAGACATACAAATGGCCAAAAAATATATGAAAAGATGCTCAACATCACTAGCTATCAGGGAAATGCAAATCAAAACCACAATAAGGTACCATTTTATACCTGTTAGAATAGCTATAATCAACAGGACAATTAATAAGAAATGTTGGAGAGGATGCAGAAAAAAAGGAGCCTTTATACAATGCTGGTGGAACTGAAAATTGGTACACAGCCAGTGTGGAAAACAATGTGGAAGTTCCTCAAAAATCTAACAATTGATCTACCATATGATCCATCAATTCCTTTACTGGGTATTTACCCCAAAGACTTGAAAACTCATATGGGAAAAGATATTTGCATACTGATTTTCATAGCAGCATTATTCACAGTGGCCAGGACATGGAAGCAACCAAAGTGTTCTACGATAGATAATTGGCTAAAGAAGCTGTGGTACATATATACAACGGAATATTACTCAGCCATAAGAAGAGATGAAATACTGCCATTTGCGACAACATGGATGGACCTCGAGATCATCATGCTAAGCGAAATAAGCCAGACAGAAAAAGTTGAAAATCACATGATATCATTTATATGTGGGGTATAAACCTAAAAGCAACAAATGAACAGGACAAACAAACAGAGACTCATGGACATGGACAATAGCCTGGTGGTTACTAAAAGGTGGACGGCAGGGGAAGGGCGAAGGTACATGGGGTAAGGGGGGTCAAATATGTAGTGACAGAAAAAAATCTAACTATGATAAACACACAGTGTAAGTATATATATGCCTTACTGTGAAAATGTACAGCTGAAACTTATTGGATTTCATTAACCAATGTCACTATAAAAAATAAATTAATATAAATAAATAAATAAAAATAAATAAAACAGGAATAAAGAATGGTAATAACTATGTTCTCATCAACAATTACCTCTAATGGAAAATAATTAAGGGCTCCAACCAAAAGATAGAATGGCTGAATGAATAAGAAAACAAGACCCCTGCATATGCTGCCTACAAGAGACTCACTTCAGATTAAAAAACACACGCAAACTAAAAGGAAGGGAATGGAAAAAGGTATTGCCTTGATGGACCTAGAAGGTATTGTCCTGAATAAAATGGGTCATATAGAGAAAGACAAATACCACATGTTTTCATGTACATGTGGAATCTAAAGAACAAAATTAACAACAGCAACAAAGGCAGAAATAAACTCATAGATACAGAGAATATTTAGAGGGATACTAGATGGGATGAGTTTGAGGAAGACAAAAAAAAAGGCCAAGGGGTTAAGAGGTACCAATGGATAGTTGCAGAATAGACATGGAGATGTAGAGTGTAGCATGAAGAAGATGGTTAATAATGTAATAACTATGTAAGGGGAACAGCAGTACTATATTTAGTGGGGTGATCACTTTGCAAGTTATGTGGATCTTGATCACTATGCTATACAACTGAAACTGATATGTCATTGTATGCCAACTATAATTGTAAAAAAATACTCATTGAATTGTACAATGTAAATACAAGCAAATAATTGTCTATTATATTTTAATAAAGATGGGGAAAAAAGCTACCCTTTAAAATAATCAAGTTAAAAACCTCTATTCATAAAGCTCTACGTTAAGAGCACACCACAGAGTAGGAAATGTTTTTGAGCTATATCTAAATAGCAATTAATTAGTATCTAGAATGTACATATTACTCCTACAAAAACAAAAAAGAAGGGCAGAAACTAAGAAAAATGAACCAAAGACTTTAACAGGCACCTCACAAAGAATGAGGTGCCTGTTAAACAAGCATATGAAAAGATGTTCTACTTAAATGGTCGTTCATGTCTAAAAATTAAAAGTACTGTGTGTTACCACTGCACATCTATCAGAATGCCTAAAATGAAGAAGATCAGTAATTCTTAATGCTGATAAAGTGTGGAAGAAATAAGACTCAGACTCTGTTGATGCTGGGGGTAGGGTGGGGGTTGGAGATAGGAGGATAGGGAGAAGGGGCATCAGTTAGAAGGCAATTGCAGAAGCTTGGTGGGAGACAATGACACTTGGACCAGAATGATGGCAGTGAATATGGAGAATGGTGGATAAATATATATAATTAGCCATTATCCCTCACTTTTGTCTACTGGGTCCCTTCAATATCCCCCTGACAACTTGGAGAGTCAAATATGGACATAAACTCAGAAGGATCAGGATTGAGCCTGGACTTTTAGAGTAGTCTTCTAGATTCCAAGTGATAATAGATTGTTTACCACAGTTATCACATTTAATCACCCAACAACATCATGAGTATGTAAGAATGAGACTTACTGGGCAGAAAATTTGCCAAAAACTGGTTGACAGAGAAGAACAAACAGACCAAGTTAGGCTAAAAGCCTCATCCTCCAGGGAGAAATAAAAATACCTGGCCAAGACCTATGATCTCTGCAAGGTAAGCACACTGCTAAATGATTACTGTAATCAGCCAACCGTAATGAGGTTTAACCAAACTCAGGTTTAAAATAGATTCTTAACCTCAGTCCTGATTGAGTAGAAATTGAGAAGTAAATTAATCAGAAATTAAATTACACTTTTAACCTGGACATAGTAAAAGTATCATGAACACAAGAATAACATTTGTGGAAGAAAAGCATTCTCCAAAATGCAAAGCTGACACTGGTGATGAGTGTGTGAGAAACCCTAACCAACAGCCTTGATACAAAACAGTAGTTAAAAAAAAAAGATTTTTTAAGTCTCTTGTTATAGGCAACTATCACGTAAGCACCAAATCAGTTCTTTTATTGGTTAAACCAGTTGCTGAATTCTTTTATGAAAGGAACTCAGTAATGAAAAGCAACTTAAAAACGTAAGGAGAATTTCTCAGAAGTACTGCCACTGGTTCTCAGTTGATGCCTGAGGCTCACCCATTCAGCCTAGGACTCAGAGGCACATAGTTTGATGTCCATTAGCTAAAGCATTCCTTATCCTTGTCTGTTAGTATCATTTTGCAACCTCTGAGAAAACAAGATAAAAGTGGAGGTTTGAGAACAGCAATAAAACCCAATGCCTCCTGATTTCTCATGAAAGAATAGAGTGAGCTAGGTGAGGGGTTGACTTAGCACCTCCATTTATGGAATCAGGGTGTTCTGGAACCCATTCATGTGGGCTCACCAGAGCCACTGTGCACGTCTCTTCCCAGCTCTACTTTTAGCGAAGTCAGCCATGATGGGAGTATTTACACCACAAGAAAATTGGCAAACAGTACAAATTAGAGCTGGAATTGGGAGTGCCTCTTTCATTGATTGAAATTAGTTAAGCTAATGACACACTTTAGAGCTGATACCAAAAATCATAGCTGGGCTTAGTGTTGGGGGAAAATCCGTCTAAGTGGAATTCCAAGCATGAAAGTTTGAGAAGAACAGAAACCAAGTACAGATGGAACCATAGAGGAAGATCTAGGAACCAGGAAAGATAAGGATCGGAAATAGTGGAACAGGCAGGTAGGGGATGACCCAAGGAAGTTCAGAGATGGGATGCAATTGTCCTTGCCCTATCTACACAAACTGGCCATATTTTAAAGAATGAAAAGAAAATAAGCAATCAGGACCAAATAATAGAAATGGTCAAATTCTGAGATTCAGTCAGCTGAAATTCCACTTCAGCAAGGCCCATCTCTAACTGTGATCCCATTCTTTTGGGGACCCGAGGAGCAGGTTCTCATCTTTGCCTACATTTAGCTTTTCTTGCAAGAAGTAATGTCTATGCCCCAGAGACAAATCACAGGTCATGTCATGCTATAATTTATCTAGCTATCCCAGTCTTTTTTTGGTGCTTTGGGGAATTAACTTGGAATATTTAATAAAGAAATATAAATAATAGCAAATGTAAACAACAGTATTTTTATTAAATTAATTGGGGTAACACTGATTAATCATCTATACATTTCAGGTGTACAGCTTTATAATATGATATGTATATACTCTATAATGTGCTCACTACCCCAAGTCTAATCTTTTATAAGCTTGTATTTGATCCCTCCTTTACCTTCTTTGTCCTCCCCCATTTCTCTATCCTCTGGTAACCACCATACTGTTGTCTGTATCTATGAGTCTTTTTTTGTTTGTTAAACAACAGTATTTTAAAAGTTAAAAATACCAGAGAAAATCAATAGAGTTTTTGTCATATTATCGATGACTTTAATTTGCAGTTTTATAACAACTGAATTACTGTGTTTAGGCTATTGATTTCATGTATTATAAAATTATTATTATAGTAATTCTGTGAATAATTAGCTAATCTCACATTTTTGAGATTTTATTTTTATTTTAATGAGAAGATATTATGTATATTGAAAAATCCTACAGTAAATATTTAGACCATTAACTGTATCCATCTTTGACTAAAAGAACATTACATTTAAGGGAGGCATTAATAGGTATGTGATGGATATTAATGGATATTAGCGTATCTGTGAGAGAAACATACTGACATAGGTAATACAGCACAAGTCTAGTGATTTACAGGCAATTGAAAAAGGCAATACAATGAAGTCCATGGATAACATGAAAGAGTAAAAGGCAAATCTTGATGGAGTTAGCAATAAGCTTTCAAACCCAGCTAACAAAATTGAAAGAATATTTGAGAAGTAGATATTTTATATACCTGCCAAACCACACACACACACATTTAGAAAGATTGATAAATGATAGATATATAGATAAATGATAGATAAATAGATAGATGATAGATAAATAATCTTCTTAATTGAGCTTCCTCAATTCAATGGAGTGATATCATAATTAGTTTTAATTTCTTCCAGTCACTGCATTTATCAACGCTCAATTATCTCTTAATGATGTCTTGGGCTCATTTTATAACTTTCTAGTCACTTTTAGTTGTAAATAACCTAATCAAGTCTAATTACATATTCGGTTTGAATCTCTTTTCCTCTTATCTACCATACCGGAATTATGTTTTGAGGGTCTTGGAGTAGAAAGAAGACATACTCTGTTCTTTTTTCTCTTCCCCCTCCAGCACCTTTGAAAAGTGGCGTCATGATATGGGTATGGGGATCACCTCACCTTTTGCTTTGTGAGAATAATGGTCTCATTATTGAGAGGCTAGGATGGGAAAGGGAGGCAGAGATTTTCTTAACAGGCCACCTGGTAGTAAAGAGAGGAGAAGAAGGTCTGGCCCCCATTGTTGGCCCATCTCTTTAGATATGAGGCACTTAGTGACCTGAGTATTACTTTGAGCACACAAATGCCAAATCTGAGGCCACACAGTTCCTGTATATTCTTTCAAATATTCACATCCCTTCTTGTTCATTAAAACATATAGAATACATATAATACAGCAAGATAAAATATATTTAAATATAGATGAGAAAAATGAAACCAGAGAAATTCTTTAGCAAAAAGTAAGATGAAGTAAAGTTAGTCTATAAAGTGAATGTCTGAAGTCTCGCACACACTCTAGAAGAATATTAGGAATGACGAAGGAGGGGGCTCCTGATCTCAGAAGAATGGTCACAAAAGTAGTGTTCAGCTTGGAAGATGTACTTCGGTATTTTTCATATAAATGCTATTTTTTGATTGACAGCTTATTTTATTTAGGATTTTCGCAACTACCAATGAAAATAAATGCCTTTTATTTTTGTTTCTTATAGTATCCTTGTACAGTTTATATCAAAGATGTCTTATCCTCAGAAAATGATTTAGGTAGATATTCTTTTTATTTTTAATTTTTTGAATAATTTATATAAGATAGAGATCTCAAGGAGTTCCAAGAAGTTTTGATAATGAACATAGGGATGCACAGATCTTTACAAATTATTGTTTTGGTTTACTTTGGATAAATATCCAGAAGTGCAATTGATAGGTCAAAAGGTAGACCCATTATTAATTTTTTGAGAAACCTCCAGACTATTTTCCATAGTGGCTGTACCAATTTGCAACCCCACCACCAGCGTATGAGAGTTCCCTTTCTCCACATCCTTGCCAATGCTTGTTCTTTGATTAAATGATAATAGTCATTCTTACATGTAGGAGATAATATCTCATTGTAGCTTTAATTTGCATTTTTCTGATGATTAGTGACTTTGAGCATCTTTTCGTATGTCTATTGGCCGTCCATATTTCCTTTTTGGAGAAGTATCTGTTCAGATCTTCTGCCCATTTTTTAATTGGATTGTTTTGTTGTTGTTGTTGTTGTTGAATTGTATGAATTCTTTATATATTTTGGGTATTAACCTCTTATCAGATGTATCATAAGTGAATATCTTCTCTCATTCAGTCGGTTATCTTTTTGTTTTGTTGATGGTTTCTGTCGCTGTGCAAAACCTTTTTAGTTTGAAATAGTCCCAATTGTTTATTTTTTCTTTTGTTTCCCTTGCCTGAGGAGATATGTCCGAAAATAAATTACTAGTAGCAATATCAGAGAGATCACTGCTTTTTTTTTCTTCTAGAATACATATTATATTTTTATAAACACTCACACACACAGACCTTGCTTCCCACTCTGCTTAGCCACAAATAAATCTCAGCTTAACTTTGTGATAGCAGTGTCTATAAATAAAATCAATAATATGCTATTTTGTGCCTGAGGATTTTCATATTTGTTATGGAGGTGGTAGAGGCCCAGTCAAGATCCAGTTCATTTGCTTTTATGCATAAGGAGAAACATAAACCTTCCATATATCACAAATTTATAAGAGCAGCCTTTATAATTCAAACCTGTTAGATTCTTGACAGTTACAAGGCTCACCTCTCAGTAGTATTGTCTCTAGCATGTCCTTCTTAAGATAGAGGCAAGCCACACACTGTTTAGCAGGGCAGGTCTTCTCTTATGGCAAGATTTCAAGAGTACCATTTCTTAATAATAAATCCTATAATGTTGCTGGTGAGGGAAAAATTGCTCTCCACTTAATTATTCTCAGCCTTTCTTGACTTCCATAAGTATGAGTAAGCATAAATGAACCCCTATATGTCTGCTCTCTCAGACTGAGGTTACTTTTTCTCATAACCATTCCTAAATAGCTAAGTACAAATATTTTTAAAATCATATTGAATATGTCTCTTAAATTTCCTACAACTATATCCTCATTTTTTTATTGTAGTATCACTTGCACATTGATATCCTTATTATCTTAGGTACATTAAGGCAATAATAGGTCCCATTATTTGTCAGCTATGATCAGTAAAGATCTTTCTACCTGTGGCACTATCTTCCCTTTCTACTCAAGATTCTACCATTATTATCCTGTATTATCATGGTTCACATGAATGACTCATCTCACATCCTAATTTCCTTGACCTCTTAAATTTCATTGACCTCCACTTCCATTCATCACCAGCTACCCATTCCAATACTTACCCAGAGCTTGTTAAAATATCACAAAATCTCCAGCTCTCTCTTTAAAACCTACTATCCTTACATATGTAGCACCCTATTTCCACCACTCTGTTTTTTGATCACTTTTTCACATACAGTCACTCAGCCCTTCTCTTTATTCCTAGCCATTAGTTCTCCAACATGCCTTCAGTTTTGGGAATCCAGTTTTGGGAACTTATGGTCTCTTCCTCTTCCACATGCCATGGCTCTTATTGACATTTAGCCAGTTCCCAAATTTATCACCCTTTCCTCCTTGCCTGCCAGGCTTCATCCTCTTTTTCTCACTTGTCTCACTTCATGAGCCTGCTTCCAGGCCTAAACCATCAATGGGTCACCTCCTCAGCATTACTACAGTGACTTCTCTAATATGAAAATCTGAGTGTGTCATTTGCATGATTCAGATCCCTCAATTGTTCCCAGATGCCTTGGGATAAGTCCAAGCTCTGGCCAGGAGGCTGTTCACCATGGAATCTTACATCTATCCAGTTTCATCTCACAACATGACTCCCATTATGACCCAGACATAGTGAGTCACCCACAGTTCCCAAAGGGACCTTTGTATTCTGTGAACTTCAACCCCTTGACCGTTGCTCTCTCTCTCCTTGGAATATTCTTCATGCCTTCTTCATCTGGCCAATGTTTATTTATTTGTTAAGGCTGAGTTAAGCATCTCAACCTGTGGAAAGTTGTCTCTATCTGTCCATCAGACTCCTCCCCAGCACCATTGCCACCCCTCTTCTCTCTACCTGTCCATAAGGTGGAGCCTTTGGGGCTCTTACTATAGCTTTTTCTATTTTGTCATTGTCTATCTGAAACTTAAGACTGCGAGCTCTTATAGAGATCTATGGCTCCAGCACTCCAACACTTAAGGATGGTGGTTGTGTCACCAGCTCCTAGCTCAGTCAATTCTCAACAAGTGTGTGAATGAATAGACAACATTTCCTTCTTCTGAGCCAAGAGATTCTTTATTACCACACTCTTCTAATCTCTGCCTCAATTGCCCATTAAGAAAGTACTGCCAGTTTATATCATTACCAATTAACATTTTCTTTAGTTATCTACTTTGTTTTTATTTCAGTTAGTTGAATTTAAGGAAGTTCTGTTTATAGATCTACCTCATATCTTTTCTGAAGCAAGATGGAATATAATAAATAAAGTGTCTTATTTCTATAAATGACCTATTAGTTAACAATGAAGCCAAAATAAATTATTTATCCTCACATATTGCAACACCAATCCTAATATCTCTTTGGAAAATTGAAGATATTAGGCCTATATCAGTGGTTCTCAACAGGGGTAATTTTGTTCCCCAGGGGACTTGGGCAATGTCTGAAGACAATTTTGGTTGTCACAACTTGGTTGGGGAAGGGGATGTGTGTTACTGGCATCTATTGCATAGAGTCCCACTATCATCTATTGCTATTAATAGAAATACCAAACAAAAAAAATTAAACTGGGGTTTGCAGATATGTTATAAATCATTGGACTAAATATTTGGACCACAAAGAAAAATTTAGATTTGATCTAAGGAATATTTTCCTAGCAATGAGATTATGCAATGTTAAAATGAATTGTTACTGACAGAACTGTGGTCTTTTAACCTGGTTGCATAGTAGAGTAACCCAGGAAGCTTTAAACACTACAAGTGATCAGCTCCACATCAATGGAAATCTAGTTTAATTAGTCAAGGATGGGACCCAATAATGGGTATTTTTGTGAAAGCTCTCCAGATGATTCTAATGAGAGTCAGTGCCATCTATCAATGGCCTAAAGCTAAAATAAGATTCCCAATAATAAAAGAAAGTTTACTTTTAACCAAAAGCAGACTTGACACTGAAAGAATACTGTGTATGTCTTTCCAACTCATGCCCTTACATTGGATCTTATACAGCTTTCTTCCTGCAAATGCTGTCCAATTGTAAGAGTTCTGACAGTTAGTGCCTAAAATGCAGCCAAGAAAGAGAATTCATAATCCAATGCTCTAATGGAAAAATGGTCTTTGGAAATTTACACTCTGACCCTTGAGACACCAGGAGTTTCTTTGTTTAGGATAATTTCATAACTTATGCAGCTATAAAGAGCCATATATTTATTGGTTGGTCCAAGCATGTGTTAAAGTTGCTCTTAGATGCTCACAAGCAGACAGAAGAGAATGAAATAGGAAACAGCCAAACTTTAGACCCTTAAGAATGTCTGAGACTGGCTCTTTTATTTATCACATTGGTTTCTTTTATGGGGGAACTAGGATACGTGGAGATAAAAATTCCAAAAACATCACAGGGCTTGGAGCAATAACAAATTTTTTTTTTTAATCTTTTGCTTATATAGGTCACAGATTTCTCTTTTGACCATAATAAGGCCAATTCTCTGAACAGAAAGCCAGAGTGATTATTCAGAGTAGGAAAATTATAGCTTTTGTTTGTGTGAACCAATCCTTATGGATTACTACAAACAGCTGTACAGAACTATTGGCCAGTAAGGGCCAGCTAACTGAATTAAAAAATGTGAAGAAGTCCAATAATTAGACAATCAAAAGGAGGAGATAGTAAAGAACGGGGCAGGTAGGGTCTATATAGAACAGGAATGGAGAGAGAAGAATGCAGTTTAATCTAACATGGCATCAGCCTTATTTCCCAGTTTACCTTTGAAGAAACTGAGGTTCAGAAAGGTTATGAATGAGAGAACCAACAGCTTAGATGTGCAGAGCTAAGAATAAAAGCCAAGTTTACCTCACTTCAAAAGTTGTTCAGAGGCTTGAATTAAAAGTCACGTAAGCAGAGGCAGCCAGGTAAAATCTATCACCCTGGGCCTAGGTTCACAGGTGCAAATAGCTTGCTCATGAATAGACAGACGTTCATATTTTCAGGACTGCTCACTTGTTCTTGAAAGAACCTGACCTAGCTAGAGGTTTACATAGACTTCAATAACTGGGGCATGGAGATAACGACCTGGTGGGGGGATGTCATGCCTGGAATGGAGGGGCAAACATGTGAATATAAGCTGAGAAAGACACCTTGTGGAAGGAAGAAAGAACTCAGGAGTTGCCACCAAGTTTCAGAGTGTGTTTTGATAAACTGACTTCAATGTCCCATGCAGGCTGCTGTAGCCAGAAATAATCTTGTTTTAATAAAGGTAATTAAGGTTTTCATTATGAAAATAACATTTGGTAGTCAGAAAAAGAAATGGAGAAAAATATGATTTTACTTTATTAAACTGCTATTAAAACTTGTAATTCTCGACATCATTCTTAGCAAAATTTCTCTAGATATGTCTCCTAGAGAAAATGCAACAAAACAAAAAATAAACAAATGGGACTATATCAAACTAAAAAGTTTTTGCACAGTGAAGGAAACCATCAGCAAAATTTTAAAAAATATCTACTGAATGGGAGAAGACATTTGCAAATGATACATTCAATAAAGGGTTAATATCCAAAATATATAAGAAATTCACACAACTAACACCAAAACTCCCACACATAATCCAATTAAAAAAAAATGGGCAGAGGACTTGAATAGACATTTCTCTAAGGAAGACATATATATGTCCAACAGACGTGAAAAGATGTTCAATGTCATTAATCATTAGAGAAATGCAAATCAAAACCACAATGAGATATCACCTCATAACAGCCAAAATGGCCATTATCAATAAATCAACAAACAAATGTTTGTGAAGATGTGGATCTGGGGAGATTCTGGCATATAATATGATTAATCCAAAAATATATCTATTTTATTTAAAAAGAAAAGAATGTATCTGCAGTATTTGCCACATTTTTGTTACAGATCTCAAAATAAATTTAACATCCAAATATTCACTTTACTGCATGTCACTTTACTGCAAGAGAACCCTCCTACATTCTTGGTAGGGTTGTAAATTAGTGCAGCCACTATGGAAAACAGTATGGAGATTCCTCAAATCATTAAAAATAGACAGTAATTCCACTTCTAGGTATTTATCAGAAGAAAACAGAAACACTAATTCAAAAAGATATGTACACTCCTATGTTCATTGAAGCATTACTAGTAATAGCCAAGATATGGAAGCAACCTAGATACCCATCAATAGATGAATGGATAAAGATGAGAGATGATGTGTGCGTGTGTACACACACACACACACACACACACACTGGAATATTACTCAGCAATGAAAAAAAAATGAAATCTTGCCATTTGTGACAACATGGATGAACCTACAGGGTATTATGCTAAGGGAAATAAGTTGGAGAAAGGCAAATACCATATGATTTCACTTATATGTGGAATCTAAACAAACATAACAAATAAATAAACAAAACTAAACTAAAAAACACCCATAGAAATAGAGAACAAACTGGAGGTTGCAAAGAGGGGGAGGGTGGGAAGACGGGAATAAAATGAAAATAAAAATAAATGTTTAATAATAGAGGAAATTTTTATTATACAGTTGAAAGTTAACTAGCCTAAATGTTGCTTTATTGCTGTATATTAATTTATAGCAGAATATATGTTTTAATGTTTATTTTTTTATTAGTGCTACCAAACAAATTCCTTTAGTAATTAGAGGCTCTGACATGCAGTAAAGTGAATGTTTGGATGTTAAATTTATTTTGAGATCTATAACAAAAATGTGGCAAATACTGCAGATACATTCTTTTTAAATAAAATAGATATATTATTGGATTAACTTTATTACATGCCAGAATCTCCCTAGATCCATTTTTTGGTTCTATATTAAAATATTAGTTTGACATAGTCTTAGTGTGATTAACTTTGGTATAGTTCATTTCTTCTTTTTTTAATTTTTAATTAAGTTTATTGGGAGTAACATTGATTAATACAATTATATAATTTTCAGGTGTACAGATACATTCTTAATGTCAGTTTCAATAGACTGTCTTAGAAAAAAATAAAATAAATCATACTTAATTTGACACTTAATGAATTGCCTTCCCTAAAATTAAATTTCTTGGAAAAAGAACTATGCTGGAAATCTGAAATGTGTGGTTTCTGTATCTATAAATGTATCAATTTAGGATGTTTTTGATGAGAAAATGCAAATTGACTTAAGTCATAAGGAAATTTACATAATGAATACAATTTTTTTTTTTTAATTTAATAAAAGCTGGTGAAAACCAGCAAGCATTGTGTGCTCTTCTAATTTAGACCCTTGGGATGAGGCTAACCTTTCTCTCAGTCACCTCACTTGTTGTTAAGGCTTAGCAACGAGGTTGGGACTGGGAAAAAGAAGGAAAGAAGGTTTGATGCAGAACAGCAGAAAAGTAAAAGAAAAAGAAAAACACTTGTAATTCTTTCCCGTCTTTTTTCTATTCATATCATTTATATTTTTGTGATTATGAATTATATGTTTCCTGCTCTTATCACCTAGCATTGTAAAAGAAGTATTTTTCTATCATCATTTAGCGTGTTGTGATTGTAATTGCATACATATGTATAATCATAATATGTTATTATAATTTAGAAAATTATAAGCTATTGAATCATATGCACATACTATAATGTACCTAGCCTATTGTTGAGCATTTAGATTAGGAGATCCATTATAATACACTTCACAATGGAATTACTGTACCAAATTATAGAAATTTTGAGGACCTGAGATGGTTATGGGGGCTGGATCCTCACTCAGGTCTTCTTAGAGGATTTGATCCTCAGGTTTAGCATGTCCATAAAGTCAGTTTTGTCAGTACCAGGAATGATTGGTTCTTAGGAATTGTATAAAAGTAAACTAAAACTAATTTATAATGAAAATTAAAAGTTCAGCTTGGAATGTACCCCTCCAGGCATTTTCTCTGCAGTCAAAGTCCAAATGGAATCTCACTATTCATATTCTTCTATGCCTTGCTTTTTCACTTAGTTTGTCAAGTATCTTTTCATGCCAGTGCATATTTCCTTTGTTAATTACAGCAGAGTTCTCTGTTTCAAAGATTTAAGATTCTTCATTTAGCTGGTTTCCTATTGATAAACATGTTTGGCCTCTCTATTCTAGTCTTTTGCTGTTGTTAATAATGCTCTGATAAACATCCCTATAAAATATATACTTTGCACACTTGTGCAAGCTAATTCAGAGGGAAAATTCCTAGAAGTAGAATTCTGCTTTAAAGGGGATCTGCAGCTTAAATGACAATAAATACTGCCTATTCCCTTCCCAAAGTTCAAATGAATTTACATTCCCATTGATACAGTGTGGGAGTTCTTGTCTTTTCCCACTCTCAAGAACGTGGGGTATTGTTAATCTTTTTAAATCTTTGCCATTCTAATAATGAAAAAAAAATATCTTGAGTTGTTGAATTAAAGTGCATTTTCTTAATTACATGTGAGTTTGTGCTTTTTCTTACTTTAAGTATGTTAATACGTTTAGTCACGTATGGTGAGGCCTGAGTAGCATTCTTTCTTTTTAAGGTGAGTTGATTTTATTATTTGAGTCTTAGAAAATAATCTTACTTTTAAGCACTGAAGGAGCACTTCATTGTTGCCATTATTTATTTATGGAATAAACATGGCTTGCAGAATTTCTAAGACCTTGATAATATATGTTGCTACTGAGATGTTTTACAGTAACTTCATCCAAGGCAAATAGACTGGAAATTGGCCAGACCTCACACCTCTCAGTTAATTGATGTAACATATTATTTCATTGCAGCAATTCAGCTTTGTGTCATTGCCCACTGATGTGCTGGAAATTGAGGTGAAGGACAAGTTTGCCAAGAGCCGCCCTATCATCAAGCGCTTCTTGGGAAAGCTTTCGATGCCAGTTCAGAGACTCCTGGAAAGACACGCTATAGGGTAAACATGTGATTGAGACCTCAGTATCACTAGGCTTCAGCCAGCAGGCTAAAGGAGCCCTCAAGCTGCAACAATATAGTCTCAAAGAGACTCAAACTAAAATGATGGTGGTAATTTCCTTGGCTTCTCTCATTGTGATACTCGAGCCACAACATTAAATTAAACAAACCTTTTCCTTTCCCCTTGTTTGTGTATCACTGGTTAGTGATGCAAGATAAT
Organism: Pteropus medius; assembly: GCF_902729225.1. Lineage (NCBI taxonomy): Eukaryota > Metazoa > Chordata > Mammalia > Chiroptera > Pteropodidae > Pteropus > Pteropus medius. The sequence goes on along the minus strand of NW_024352787.1, from coordinate 15,170,574 downwards.
AAAAATTCTAAGACACAATGTCGAAAGAAGCCTTTAATGGAGAATTTTTTATACAGGTAGAAATTAAAATTTGTTTTACTATGAAGAATATTATTTCATTTGTATGCTTGCCTTGTGTATAGGATTTAATCATTTGTGACAGTTCCATAACAAGATGAAATGCTGGGTTACTAGGGTACCTTAGAAAACTCAAGTATTTATAAGAATATGCTAAATAATATGTATGAAATTTTAAAAGCATGAATTCTCATTGAACGACAGCAGTTATATTGCTCACATAATTTAGTTGTATATAAAATATATTTCTGTGTTTTATATCTTTTACATTCATGTCCATTCATGGTTCTCATTAAAGTGAATCTTGAGCAGATAAAACCTTACGTATAATATGTATTTTCTTAGGTAATAGCAGCTATATTTGAAAACACTAGGTATAGCTCTCTGGCCATAAACATATGCTTCAATACAATGTGACTCTTAGAATGATATCAAAGGAATGAGAAAGATGATGCAGAATCTCCAAGTGTCTTAATTTTTCAGAAGAACTTTGAATTCACTAACGGTTACCACAAGGACATTTAATTAGAACATTATAGCACATGTGCAGCTGTATGTACAAAGACATGCTGTTAACTCTCAAGCCAAGGGGAGCTGACATCATGGAGTTACAGCCATGTGTCAAACAGTGTTTGCACTTTCTATTCATGGCTGTAAGGATTAAACAGACAAATAAACAAACAAAACATGTACATAAAGAATATAAAGCAGCTCCTGGCACATAGTAGGAACTCAGAAGGGAATGGTATTCCTTGTGATAATTGTTATTTAATTTAGTCTTCTTTGTGAGCTGGGACTGAGGTACTATCATCATTCCTCCATATGCGGATTCATATGCTTAAGTAAGATAAATAATTACCTATTTGTGATTTAGGTAGGCTAATTAGTAATGGAAATACAGCCAGAGTTCAAATCCACATCTGTCTCTCTTCAATGTCCAAATGTCCTCCCCTGCAACAGGCACCTCAAAAGGTTCCTGGGACCAATTCTCAAGTTTATCATTGACCATACTTTTCATTTCTCTTCTCTCTCCTACTGTCTTCTTTCATAGCTGTAACACCTCTGCTAGAGGGTGCACTGGAAGACTTAAAGAAGGTCTAGGTAGAATTCTTTATACCCCAGTACTGAGCACACTGCTGTCTAATGTATATTAGAAATTCGGTTTGTGTCTATTGAACTGAACTTCCCTCCCTGTGCTCACTACAACCACAGAAAGAACCCATAAGCTCTTCCATGTTGAACACTTTTCATATACCAAAGCTGTTGCCTCTTTTCTTTACCTAATTGTCCTGCCAAAACACCTCCCCTACCAGAACAAGGATAGCTATGATTTTCCTACAGTGTTCTTACCACATAAGACAAAGGAGAAACACATATTAGAGTATAATTGAGCTTAAATGCTATCTAAGAGGAAGCAACACAGGTGCTTTCCTCTTACCACCTCTGATGGAATAATAGATCACTCCCTGAGGTCTGAGGTGAGCAAATCTTCCTTCAAGGACTGCTGCTTTCCACAGACCATGGAGACCACTTCTGCAATGCTGTCCATGCTAGAGGTGCCCCAATGTAGAAAAAAGGCTTTGGGGTGATGACCACTGAAGCAGTGGCCAGTCAGGCCTGGGCCATGGCAGAACCTCAGGGTGCATCCAAAACAAAAGCAAATCCACTTCACACCACAGCTTCCCTCTTCCTTCCACAAATACAATCCCCATATCCTCTCTCCCTCAATGCATTGCTTTGGAAACCTTTGCTGCCATCTTCACTCGCCATCTCCCTGCCTTCAGACATTTGCTCCCCTTCCCTCCTCTCCAGTCATAAGTGCACTCTCATTTCCAATGCTCCCTTGATTCCTTCACCTATAACTTCTCAGCCCTCAGCTGGGCCCCTGCCTCTTCTGAAGTCCTCTAACCTCAACCACCTCAGCTTCATGTTAGAAATACCACTGGCTACCTTGAACCATATTTAGTGGTCTTGCTTTATACTCTCAGCCAGATATAAGCTATTTTAAGGCAGGGACTATCATTTACATGCTTTGTATCAACTGCAGCACTTTTTCCATGGCACAGGCTAAAAAAATATTTGTTGATAATGTGGTGAAAAACAAAGGAAAAAAAGTCTATAAAGCAAATGCAAAGCATAATAAATTTAATTTTTGTTTCATTGTCTGACTGTCTTTAGGCTTCTCCTGATTTCAGCTATCAGGATTATCTTTCATGATCATAGCACACCTACTTCATAATATAAAACCCTTTATAAATAAACAGTATGGCTCATTCTACTTTTCCTTCACATAATGCTTTATTTAATAGACTTCCAAGGAAGTTCAAACACTAAACCATGGCTTACCAAAGAAAAATACTAAGTCAGTGGACCATTGGAATATATGTTGTTTGTTTCATAGCACTGATATTTTCCAAAAAGAAACATTAAAACACTATCAACCAGTGATTTATCTTTTTATTTGAATGTCACAAATAAATAAATGGAATTAATACAGAATCACCTGAGTAACAGTTGGTTTTGAAATATGTCCTTGTTATTACTGGAAACACAGGATTTATTAATTCCTGAATATCTCAAGGCAGTTACTCTTTCTGTTTAGGCCAAGGTAAGGGTTAGTGTATTCTGCTGAAGCTACGTATTGATGAAACTATAAAAGCAAAGTTTCAGGTTGATTCCCCTGGATAATTTTCTTCTCAGGAATTAAGAAATTACCTTGAGTGGACAGAGAGGATGGTGCCAGAATCCAGGTGAGAGTTTCAGGGTATTTGTGTGGGACCCTGGAGTAGGTGTAATTGGAAGTCACAAGCCAGTGAAACCAGCACACAAGTCTTGCTCTGCTCCATCCTGCAACAGGTCCCTATCTGAAGCATTCTGCAATGTCTCCAGTAACCATGACAGCATCCTTTCTTAGACATTATGTATATATACTGCAAGACATGAATCTGTTGCTAGCACTGTCCATTACTAAGGGTATATTTGGAAAACGTCAACATGCACAGAAAAAGCAAGCAAAGATATCCATGTCTTTTTTTCTTTAGAACACAGATTGAAAAACTTTGTAAATGGTCCAGTAGTAAATATTTCAGGCTTTGTAGGTCATAAGGTCTTTGTCCAAACTATTCAACTCTATCATTTGCATCATGAAAGCAGCCCTAGACAATATGTGAACTAATATGCATGGCTGTGTTACAATAAAATTTTCATTGGTGGAAACTGAAACTTGAATTTCATATAAATTTCATATGTCACAAAATATTACTTTTCTTTTGCTTTTTCTGCAACTATTTAAAAATGTAAAAATCTCATGGCCATACAAAAACGGATGGTGAGCCAGATTTGACTCACGGGCTGTATTTTGGTGACTCCTTTTAGAATATTTGATAAGAATATTCTTAAAGTTTTTCATTGCTATTGATCAGATGTACATTCCTGTCTTTATCTTAGGACCATCTCATAGGTACCTGAGCAGATTTTAATAGCAGGGCTTCCCTGGGCATCATCTGCTTGTATGGTCTTTAAAAGAAGAGATATTGACCAGATCCGTGATGGTGCTTATTTTCTTCTAGGGATAGAGTGGTCAGCTACACACTTGGACGCAGGCTTCCAACAGATCATGTTAGTGGACAGCTGCAATTCCGATTTGAGATCACTTCCTCCATCCACCCAGGTATTTTCAGCATGAATTTATCCTAGCTTCATGTCATGGCATGATATCTTTCTCTTAAACATAATAACCATGGTTCTGTCCAGACATTTCCTAGGTTTTATGATTCTCCATCTTTTCCACTTGAGACCTAGCAGTCAGTGATCTCATCTGGAAGCCAGGTTCCTGTCCCCTTGATAGAGAGGGTCCTTTTCATTATGGTGACCAGAAGGTAGAGGGTTAGATAGTGAAGTGGGGATTGACAACAAGGCCAACGTGGGCATAGAGTGATATCTAATTTATTATTTTATTTCCAGCACCCACATCAGAAGTGCTCAATAGATGTTTAATCATTGCATATATAAATGAATGAATGAAGAAATGTGAACATGAATAAATTTGGTACATGTCATGTTGTTGAAGAACTATGCACAATGAAATTTTTACAATACCACAAGAAAAAATTAAAACTATAAATTGAACAGAAAACTTCAATCAAACAGCATTCAGTTTTTCATGGCAAAACATATTTCCAAATAAGAATGATGAGAGGCCTCTAATAACACTTTGCTCTTCTCTTACAACCTTCACACTAAGTATAGATCATGCTGAAAATTGTTTGGTTCTCCTAGGTCACTTATGAGTTGCTGTTAAAGCTAATGATGCCTTTGAGAACTCAGTGTCTGAAGTTTATCACTGCTCACTCATTAAGCTCTAGTTTCACTTTTCTATGCCCAATATACAATGCAGATTGTAAGAAAACACCTGACTGTTTTTATCTTTCAATTTTAACCTTTCTGTATTCTGAGAATAAAACTGACTCTTCCTTCAGTTATATCAGTAAGGACAGCCTTATTGTGCTAGTGTGTTTAAAATGGGAAGTTCACATCTGGGGGAGATAGAGGTAAACTGTAGCTGCAACTCCTTGAATAGTTGCTTGGTGTGGAGACTTGGTTAATCTTCCACTCAATAATCTCCAAATATTGGAAGGCTTTTAGTCTGAATGACTGGTTTCTTCCATTATCTAGCTCTTTTCTACTCTCTAGTTGCCTAAGAACCCAGCTTACCCATTCTACCATTCTAGGGGACCCAGTCATACAAAATATGCTGAAAAGTATAATTAACTTTGCCTGAGATCAGCAAGGAACTTGTAAACAGCCCTCCCCCATCTCTGAAGTCTTCCAAGTAGGACACATTGTTGAGTACCTACTATGTGCCTAGAACTAGGGTAGCATTAAGATTTGGAGATCATTGAGTGGAATTTTAACCAAAAATTGAATTCCCTTGAAACAGAATTCAGAAATATATTATGACTGAAAATTGTCATTAACACAATAAGAACTTATTCTTTTTTTGTCCTAAGTTTTTGCAGGACAGTCCTATTTTTGCCTGTTGTCCTGACTTTACTATTAATGCCCCCTTTTACTCTCAATCATGTCCCTGTTCAGACAATAAATCATATGTTCACAATAAGGGGAATAGGATCAAGCACTTGGGAGGGAGACTAGCCTTTTTTTTTTCAATCCTATCACCTATCCCCATCCTCCTATTCCCTCCCCTTTGACAACTACCAGCTTGTTTTGTATATCTATTGATATTTTTCTTTTTTGTCTTATTTGTTTTGTTTTGCTAGATTCTACATATAATAAAATCATATGGTTTTGTCTTTCTCTGACTTATTTCCTTTAACATAATACCCTCTAGGCCCAGTCATGTTGGATTTCATTTTCATTGGAGAAGATTTCATTTTTTTTTTTTTATTGTTGAGTAATACTCTATTGTGTATATATACCACATCTTTATTCATTCATCTACCAATGGACATCTGGATAGCTTTCATATCTTATCTATTATATAATGCTGCAATGAATATACGGGTGCATATATCTTTTTGAATTAGTGTTTTTGTGTGGAGAGCAGGTTGTAAGCTGACAAGTTCCTTGCAGTCTATGAGACCAACCAAAGGTTGCCTCACCTCCACGAATCCTCCTAAGAATGGAGAAGGAGGAACTGATCAGAGAACAATGAACAATGTGGTGTTGAAATGCAAATGATTATAGCAGGGTGTGTAGGGTGGGGATAATCTACGAAAATGCAAATGATTATAGTAGAATGTGTAGGTTGGGTGGGGATAATCTTATTTTAGCCAGCAAATGTATGCTCTTGTATAAAAGCAACTTGCAAAAATAAAATCACTCTCTATTCCATCATCAGTGGATATTTGGGCCTCCCGACCCCAGCTTTCTGTCTTCTTTCTTTCTCAATCTCCCACCATTCCCACTCAGGATTATTTTCCAGGACTGTGCTGGATGTGGCAGGATTTACCACTTGCTGGACACAGCATTTTTGTTTTCTTCAGATAAATACCCAGAAGTGGTATTGCTGGGTCATATAGCAGTCCCATTTTTAATTTTTTGAGAAATCTCCATACTTTTTTCCATAGTAGTTATACCAATTTACAATCTCACTAACAGTGCTTGAGGGTTCCCTTTTCTTCACATCCTTGCTAGCACTGTCATTTCTTGTTTTTTCTGAAGATAACCATTCTGACAGGTGTGAGATGCTATCTTATCGTGGTTTTGATTTGCATTTCCCTGATGATTAGCAATGTTAAGCATCTTTTTATATGTCTGTGGCCACCTGTACTCTTTGGAGAAATGTCTATTCAGGTCCTCTGCCCATTTTTTAATTAGATTGCTTGATTTTTTACGTTAGGTTGTATAAGTAGTTTATATAGTTTAGATATTAACCCCTTATCACATATATCATTTACAAAAATTTTCTCCTGTTCTGTAGGTTGTCTTTTTCGTTTTGATGATGGTTTCCTTTATTGTGAAAAAACTTTTTAGTTTGATGTAGCCCTTTTTGCCTATTTTTGCTTTTGTTGAACTTTCCCAAGAAAACATACCCAAAAAGGTATTGGAAAGACAAATGTCAAAGAGTTTACTGTCTAGGTTTTCTTTTAGGAGTTACATGGTTTCAGGTCTTACATTTAAGTCTTTAAAAAAAAAAAATTAAACTCTAAAAAATGTTGAGTTTATTTTTGTATATAAAAAGGTGGTCCAGTTTCATTTTTGTGCATGTATTTGTCTAGTTTTCCCAGCACCACTTATTGAAGAGACAGTGTTTACCCCATTGTATATTCTTGCCTCTGTCGTCATAGATTAATTAATCATATAAGTGAAAATTTGTTTCTGGGCATTCTAGTCTATTCCATTGATCTATATGTCTATTTTTGTGCCATTACCATACTGTTTTGATTTTTGTAACTTTGTAGTATAATTTGAAGTCAGAGAGTATGATATCTCTACTTAGTTTTCTCAAGATTGCTTTGGCTATTGAAGTCTTTTGTGGTTCCATATAAATTTTAGGATTAGCTGTTCTAGATGAACACATTCTTATAGAATTTTTCAGCTGAGTACTGGCCAATGAGAAGCCCTCATCAACCCTTACATCCAATATCCTAACAAAAATTCCTTAGAATGGCTTACATGTCCATGTCCCACAGAGTACACTAACACTAAATGTGGTCTTATGGAAGAAATGACATGGAGTTTTCCTCTATATCTGCAGATGATGAAGAGATTTCCCTGAGTATGGAAGCTGAGTCAGCAGAAATTCAGGACAGTCCCATGAACAACCTGGTGGCAAGCAGCCATGGGGAGCCTCTTCACTATGTACCAGAGTCCCTCGGGAGCTTGAAGCCAGAGCAGCCAAGGGAGGGCAGTGCTGTGGACACTGTCCAGAAGGAGAGTCTGGAGCTTGCCAAACTGGTAGAGGAAGAGGCAGGTACCATTGAGGCAGGAGGCGACCACACAGTCTCTATGGGACCTGACAAGGCTGGAGAGACCTTGGGCCTGGGGCAAGAAGACATCCTGAGTGAGGAAGAGCTAGCCAAGGGGCTGGACCTGGGAAGGGAGTTACCTCCACCAGGGCTGCTGGAGGACAATGAAACTCCAGGCAGCAATGGGGATCCTGTGGCAGAGGAAGTGTTAACAGAGAGCTTGGCTAGGGGGCAGGAGGAGGAAAAGAGACAAGTGTTGGAGGAGGAGGAGGAGGAGGAGGAGGAAGAGAAGGAGGAGGAGCAGGAAGAGGAGCAGGATGTGTCTACCCTTGGGCAGCTGGAGGACAGCCTGCAGCTGCGCGCCTCAGTGAAGAGAAAGAGTAGGCCGTGCTCTTTGCCTGTGTCGGAGCTGGAAACCGTGATTGCATCCTCCTGCGGCAACCCAGAGACCCCACGGACACACTACATTCGCATCCACACCCTCCTGCACAGTATGCCCTCGGCCCAGGGCAGCAGCGCCACAGACAATAACAGTGCTGAGGAAGAGTCCACCTTCAAGAACACCTCGGAGAAGGATGGGCTCAGTGAGGTAGACACGGTAGCTGCTGAGCCACCTGCCCTGGAAGAGGGTAGAGAGGACCCGGAGGGGGCTACTCCTAGTATGGCGCCCCCTACCCACTCCGGTTTAGCCAACAGCCCGGTCCCTGATGGTGACCTGCTCCCAAGCACCGGGAGTGAGAGTGACTCCAGCCCCAGGCAAGGCGGGGACCACAACTGTGAAGGCTGTGACATGTCCTGTTGTAGCCCCTCCTGCTACAGCTCCTCATGCTATAGCACATCTTGCTACAGCAGCTCTTGCTATAGCGCCTCTTGCTACAGCCCCTCCTGCTACAATAGTAGCAGGTTCACCAGTCATACTCGTTTCTCCTCCGTGGACAGTGCCAAGATCTCCGAGAGCACTGTCTTCTCCTCGCAAGATGATGAGGAGGAGGAGAACAGCGCGTTCGAGTCGGTGCCCGACTCCGTGCAGAGCCCGGAGCTGGACCCAGAATCTCTAAATGGACCTGGGCCATGGCAAGACCAGCCAGCAACCCCTGCTGGGAGCATGGCAAGAGCCACTGACCGTCTGGAGTTCCCCATGGCAGGGCCAAGCAATCGGAGAGAAGGTTAGACCTCAAAGCTGATCAGAATGAAAATAGGACCACCAGAGAGACACAGGTCTTACCAAAATGGTTTAAAAACAAGGGTTAAGAGGATCAGTCCCAAATGGTATACTGCTGCAATGTGCATGCCTGTCCTATATATATTTGTGTGTGTAAGTTTTCGTGATTATGAATAGCTGAAACCCCACCACCTCTTAGATATACACCAAGAATTACAGCTAGTGCACACATGTGAGCATGCACTTGTATGTGTGCTTCTCTGTTTAACAAAGCACCAGAAATGGTTAGTGTACATGTTACCCTTCCTATCTTGGCTCCGATTAGAGCATCAAAGTTAGTATCATATGGTTGATATAAGCAGAAATAAACATCATTATTAGGTGGATAGTGTTTACATATCTGCTGACTTCCCAAAACTTACTAAAGGTTAGCAATAAATTTTTATGTAAGTTGAAGAACATTTTACCTCTGTTTTAGACTTTAATTAGCCTGTCTACGTAGATATGGATAAGGATAGCCTACACATATTTTTCATTATTTCTGTCTGTTCTTGTTATTGTTGTTGGTTTTGTTGGTGGTGGTATTTCGATTTTTTTTTTGGTCTATTTTCTCTAATAGAAGAGAAGAATAACCTGAATGCATAAATAGCTTTGTTTCAAGTAATATTCTAATTCAAAAGCTACCACCTTTAGTTTTAAAATGTATTCTGTATTTTAACTAAAGATGGTCCTTCGTAGTCATGCCTTTGGAATCATATATAAAATTAATTTTCTTATCCAGAATTGGGAACCATTTTCCAATCAAATGACAGCGACATAGGAGGAAATAGTTCAAGTCACATAACAATATGAAATAATTCAGTTGTTTTAAGAGAGAAAAATGTAGATTCTGCTATTTTTCTATTCTGCTGTTTAAATTAGCCTTCAAACAAAATGTGGTAGTATTGTCACTACATTGTAAACTCATGAAGGGCCAGAATTGTATCTTTTTTATGTTTGAATTCTCAGCCTTTCAACAAATGCCTGGCACCTACACATTTTTACAGGAAATAAAGTGAGCACACAAAAAATAATTTTAAGCATCGAACAATGTTCTATTCTACATTTCAGGGAAAAGATGAGTGGCACATGTGATAAGGATAAGTGAAAGAAAATTGGTAAAGAAAGAAAAACAGGGAGGAAAACCATAGTGATATGCAATTAACTATAGTGACATATAATACGTCATAGTAGCATACAATATGGAAAGGCACCCATGAAAACGAAAATGAGATGGACAATTTCTTTAATTAACAAGGATATTTTGAGTCTCTTTGTTCTGGGCCCAATGCTATATGCTAGAAGATAGATAGACATCAGATAACATATGGAAGGTATTCATTAATTATAACACAAAAATAATTACAGTATAAGGAGATTTGGGGTTACACACATAAAAGGGTATAACTAGGAGCTATCTAGGGATGTTTTAGACCAGAGGTCAGCAATCTTTTTCTGTATAGGGCCAGATAGTAAATATTTTAGGTTTTGTGAGTTAAGGGGCAAAGGTAGGCAAATGTTCTCACCAAAAGCTTATTTTTATAACAATTTTACATTTAAAATTGTAATAACAATTCTTAACTCAGAGCCATACAAAAATAAAGCTGGGTTCATAGTTTGTCAACCATTTTAGCCTGTGGGGTAGATTTTGACCACCATGCTTGAAGACAATTCATGTATTATTAATTAAAAAAATAATTCAGTGTACATTTATTAAGAAACATGTTTACAAAAGCAAAAAAAAAAACCAAAAAAATTGGAAATGGCATGCCCTTGTCCAGCAGAGGAAGCTGCCCTAACAAAAAGATAGGAAGGTATTTCAGAACCATAGTGGAAGTGTTTGCAGGGCAACTTCTAAAGAAATTTCTAAATTTCTGAATTCTGAAGACTGTAAACTCAGGAAAGGTTAAGAAATACCTGCACACTTCCCTACAGTGGTCACCAGGGGCAATAGGAAGATTCCTGAGAGAGACTGTTGATCTCGTGAAGGCTGCACACACATTGCCACTTGACTTCTCAGCCAATCTTCCCTCCCTCAGTAGTAAGTCGTGAGCTAACAGTGTCTCTGTCCCTCACTGGCTCATGCTCAAAGAAAGCAGGACTTCAACACAACCTACCTGATATATATATGTGAGCCCTCTTCTCCCATTAGAATCACAATTGCCTCTTGTCATGACTTCTAAGATTTCAAATTCTCTCACTGCCATAGCCAAGGTAGACTGACTGTACACATGCCCAGATAGATGAGTCCATAGTAGTTTATGGAGGAGGTATTCTTTATCTAATTTTTGCTTCTTTTCTTCTACAAAATAGTTTTAAAACTATTTTTAACCTCAGTATAAAATAGTTTTTAAAAACTTTGTGCAGATCAAATAAAGGAGAAATATAATATTGTGATCATGAACTCAAGTCATAGAGTCAGGCCTCTTGGGTTTATTATATTTGCTCCCACCACTTCCTAGTCATGATACCTTAGCCAGTTATATAAATGCTTCATGCTTATGTGTAAAATGGATGTAAATCTAAAATCTACCTCTAAAGGTTATTGGAAGGACTGACTGGGGTGATACATGTAAAACCCTTGGCCACTCCTTGAGTGAGGGTTCTTCCAGACAGATAAGCAGTGAGACTAACTTTTCAAGTGGAATATGTCTCCCTCTTAGAAGTTCTGAGGTCTGAACACTTGCTTTGTGATTGAGGCAAGGGTGATTGTGTGGATCTATGGCCTTCTACAGAACAAAATCGCTTGTTTCTTCTGTGTGCTCCAACTTTTCACTTGGCTGACCTGCATCAATTACATCATTGCATTTGCTTGGGGTTCATAAGCAGATGAAATCTGCTCCATTAACTACAGCAAGTGACAATATTTCCACTAGCTTATAGGTGTAATTAACCTGATCGCTTGAACTAATTACGAGAGGTAAGTTTGTTGATTTTTTTATCAACTAAACTAAACTAAAAACACAGCAGCTGGTGACATAACAGCTGTACCATTGTTTTTTAGTTTCTGACACTAACCACGTATAAAGACAGACATAAGTGTGGTATCCACTAAAAACAGAGCCCATTTTTGAAACAAGAGTCAGTTCACAAGGAGCTGTGCACTGACATGAGGGTCACCTTCCTTGACTTTCCTTACAGTCTCAGAGGACCCTAAAGATTTGAGTAACATACCAGATTTTGCACAAGAAATCATGTAATATATTTAATGTTTAAAAGGACGCCTTCCTTAATGCCTGTCTGTTTCTGTTTTCCAGTTAGCTCTGGCAATTAAACTGCTAGATTAAATCCATCTAACTTCTTTCCTAATTAATTAATTTTAATTTTTTTATCAGTTTTATGGATCTAGAGTGAGAAGAAATAATCATCTTTTTCATGCATGGACACTCTGGGAAATATTTGAGATCCCACAAAGATCTTAACAACTGTTTTTCACAATTTCTCTCCTTTTTGATCCAAGGGATAATGGAACACTTGATATTTGCATCATCCATGAAGGGCAGAAGAAGGAGAAGTCCTGATCTTTGTCTTCTGGCCAATAAGGGCTATTGCAAGAAAGCCAGGATCAGGATACGTGAGGCAGTGGGAAGTGGGACACCAGTCTGAATGGGGTCTATCTCGTGACCTGTGTCTCTCTACCTATCCAAAGACCAAGAGTAATTGCCTCTGCAATTGCTGGTGCTGTAAGCCTCCCAACCACATGGCCACTCTACACCTTTTGTTACCATGACCTAAGGACATCATGAAATAGGGACACCATTTTAGAACATTGTTCAGTTTATTATAAGTTTGAGTGACAATAATATTAGCTATATTCATAACAACAGAGAAAGGCATTCTGTGAATATGTTTATTTCCAAAATTTCTCCATGTTCATCTTTCTCCTTCTATACCACTTCTGAGTTTCAAGTTTTTCTGTCTCAGTCTTCCTGCCTCTTATTTACTTCCTTCGTCTTTTGTCCATTTCTCTTTCCAGAGCACCCTGTCTTGTCTGATTCTTCCTCAAAATAACCTGGAACAATCACAAAATCCCATAGCTCTTTGGCCCCTCACTCCAACCCCTAGCTTCCATACTATGGGAATTTACCTTCTTGGGCCACCAGTTTCTTAACCCCATCTTAGAAAGGCACCATCTAAGAGTTTCATTCCAAAATCAAAATCTGAAAAACATTTCTTGGTAGCCCTCTGGTGAAACTTATTCAAGCAAGGAGCAATCATTTTGCATGGGCCCACTGAGCTTTTATGGAACTGTAGAAATGCTGCACTTCCCTCAAACATGGCCTATTTCTTTTGCTGAGCTAAAGTCAAGCTCTGCTAATTTTCTTTTGTGTCCTTTACTGAGGCCACCTTTTCACCAAGAAGATTCACATCAGACCCTGATCCTACATGTTGGTCTATGTGGCATAGATCATAGTCATGAAGTATTCAGTTATTTTCTTTTGGGTTTTAAAAAAGCAATTCCCTCTATAACCCTCTCTCATGAATGACTGTGAATGTAGTGAACAGACACAAAAATAGATTACCCACTCCTTGGGTTTTGTTTCTTTAGTAGTTTGTTTTACAGTCTTGCTTTTTTGATGACATTGCCACAGCAATGAGTAAACTTGAATGTCTTGACTATCTTGTTCATAGGTGAATGTCCTATACTCCATAATTCCCAGCCAGTAAGCCAACTTCCTTCCTTGAGGCCTGAGCATCATCACTACCCAACAATCGATGAGCCTCTTCCACCAAGTAAGCTTTAGTTTTTAAACTCTATGTCTTACTTATTCCTATTAAGTCTAAACAGGTCAATATGAACTTGTATGTAAACATCCAAACTCTTCCCCAACTTTATACTTTACACTGTTATCAAAAACCAATATGGTGCCTACTATAAAAATTGTTTGTCTTTTAACTAATGGTTTCAACATGTGATCTTGAAGAGACAGTCCAGTATTTTCAGCATCCCTCAATTTCTGAAATGAAGAGCATTTTTTATAAGACTTGACTAGTCCTTGCAATCTGTACATAACACTTAAGTCCCAAATTTTAACAATTTATATTTAAAAGTTTGTGGTTCAAGACAAAATAATCTTATTCTTTCCATTGGATTGTTATGTCATAAGCATCTCCATATAATAAAATATTTCAATCCATCAGGATCCATGAACTTGCATTTTTTTTTACTCTAACTTGCATCAGTAGGTGACAGCCTCAAACTTCCTCTGTAGTTCTTAGTGGTTTCCAGACAAAATATCATCTTTAGGGATAGAATTCAATATCATTTTCTCTTGGTAACTATAGAATGTAATTAATATTTATCCAACTAGTCATTTGAACTTGGGAAAATCATTTACTTTCTCAGTGACTCAGTTATCTAATTTGTAAAGTAAAGCTTTAATTTCCTCATTTTGTAAATGTTAGATTTGGACTAGGTAGCTTCTAGATATCCTTCTAGCTTTAACCTTATACTATTCCATTATAATAAATTTGTAAGAAGGAACTGACACCACTTAGCATCACGTATGTTCACGAGTTCTTCATCTCTGTTTTGGTTTAGGCTTGTTTTTCAAGCAAAGACAATCTTTAAGCTTTGAAAAATTCTACAACTGCAAATTCTTTCTAGGATGCTAGGAATCAACGTTTCTTTACATACTTTTGCCTGTGCTTACATTAAGTGGTAACAGTTTTCAAAAGGAGAAATAATTATTCTTTAATTCATCTATTCTTGGTAATGTAATATATTTTGCATTCACATCATTTTTCTCCTACTCAATTGTAATTTATCAGTGAGAAAATATGAGTACTTTTAATTTGTAGATATTTAAAAGAGCACTATATTTTGGGAGGTGGGTCAAGCCAAACATTATGTCCTTTAACTTTTGACACTTGTTTTATTTACTGAATGATTAATTGATATATGGATATTCATTTACTACCCATAAATGAATAGTAAAATTTAAGTGCCACTATAGATACTTCCTAATTAACACTTATCTGAAAAATATCTATAACATGTTTTCTCCAGGAAAGGAACACTTTCCCCACAAAAAAATAGCCTATCACCAAATTGACTTCTAATCCATGCTAGATAATAACTGGTTACACATATAGATATCATAAATAATTTAATATAACTCTAATTTAAATAATTACTTTATATAAACTGCTTTAAATAATGAAAACAAATTTCCCCAGTTAGGTTTCTATTTTTTGTCCACGTGACACTGAAAAGTATTATAAAAGTTGTTAGCGAAGCCTAACAACTAAATTTTCTTAATCAAATAGTACGTAGATGATTTCATTGCTGATAATCATCCATTCAACAAATATTCATTGAATGCTTACTCTGTGCAAGGTACTATTTTAAGTAAGCAATACAAAGATCCCTGCCCTGTAGAGTTTATGGTCTAGTCTGGCACAGATAGATAATAAAAAAGAAAAAGAAAAGTTAAGAAAGTACATTGCATGTTAGATGGTGATAAGTGCTATCAAAAAACAAATACAGAGCAGGGTAAAAGCATCTAGAGTTTGTGGTGGTAGCTGGTTTGCCATTTAAAATAGGTGGTCAGGTAAACTTTACTGAAAAGGCAACATTTGATGCTACACTTGGTGAAGGTAAGAGAATCATCACTCAATTATTGGGGAAGAGCTTTCTGAATAAAAAGAACAGCCTGCCTAATGGGTTTGAAGAAGAGCAGGGAGACAGTGCATCTGGAGCAGATGATGAGATAGGGAGATATCAGGACTCAAATCACATAAGGCCTTGTAGACCACTTAAAGTCTTTGGCTTTTACTCTAGATAAAAGGGGGACATTGTATAGTTTTGAACAGAGAAGTAATGCTGTCTGCCTTATATTTTAAAATGTTTTCCGTGGTTACTGTTTTGGCATTGAATTAAGAAGAGGAAGGATAGAAACATGAAACCCAACATAAGGTTATTACAGTGACTCAGGTGATAAACAATGGTGGCTTGGGCCAGTAAGGGAGCCATGTAGGTGGTGAGGAGTGGTCAGATTATGGACATTTATGTTTTAGGTAGATTTGTTGACAGCTTGGATGTAACGTGTGAGAGAAAGATAGAAGTCAAGAATGACTTCAAGATTTTTTTACCTAGAATGATGGCGTTGTCTTTAATTGAGTTGAGAAGGGAAAGTTGCAGATAGAGAATGTTTTGGCGAGAAAGCTCTGAAGCTTTGTTTTGATTTTGTTATTTTGAGACATCATCCAGATACTGATATCAAGAAGGCAATTAGAGGTGTGACTGAAGTTCAACAGAGAGGTAGAGACTATAAACAAGATATTGAAGTTATTAAAGTAAAAAAAGTACATTTTTACTTTTGTTAGTAAAATAACTGAAGATGACACGTTATTAGGCTCTTTGTCCTTAGACTTCATGGAAAAATATATAATTTAGTATGTGATAGGTCCTTCAATCACAGATGAATTGACCCAGATGAATTACTCTAATTTGCCTCAACATCGTAAAGGTATCATTTTCAGGAGTCTTTGTAGACATTACAGGGTCATCCATCAGGACATACTGAGGCCTGAAGTTCTATTCAAATTTTTTTTATGTATACAATATGGTTTATAAAATATGTGAAAGTTAATTTTTAACAAAGCAAGCAAGAAAACATGTTTATCTTTAAGTAGATCTTAAATTCTACTTAGCTATTATTTTCAAAATATTTATGAATATATAATTAGCACTATGTATTCCAGATATTTAATATGTTGACAAAAGGGCCTGTCTGGCTTTCATTCTATTCCATTAATGATTTAGAAGTATTGAAACTTACAGAGAGAAATTATTATTATTGCCACACAATTCTCTAGGTTTTTTTTTTTTTCTTAAATAATTTATGAAACTGGTGTCTTGTCTTTGAAGGAATCCTTCCTTTACTGTGAGTGTCTGGAGGGCAGGCACATGTGTTACTCAGCAATGTGCCCTCAAGACCTGCCATAGTTTCTAGTTCATAGTGAGTGATAAGAGGATTTTGTTCAATTGAATCGATTAACACCATGCTCTTCAAGGATTAAAGCTCATTCTTTGTTGGATAACTCATGTTGGTTTCAAGGGAAAAAAAATGTCTGATTTTGGGAATCACCAAAATTTCAAATTTTGTAGATCAAGATTAATTACCAAGTAGTTACACATATATACAATTTAATCAACAAGCTTATTAACATTTACAACTAACAGTTGATGGCTGGATTATCTAGAATTTTAATTTTAATCAAAAGATCCTAGAATATATTTATATAATCTGACTAGATTTTCCTTTCAATTTGTCTTATAAGTTAAATTTGGTGTTTTCTCATATTTTGGTTTTCTTTGGGCATTATTTGGCAATTCCTCAGGTAAATGTCAGACATAAGTCATAATATTCACAAATAAAACGTATACCTAAAACTTCAAAAAATACTAAATATATTGTTTTTCATTAAAAAAAATTGAGAGTTGCTGTTGCATTACCTGAATTGTAATTTTTACAATAGAATTGTTAATATCTGATCTATTCCCAAAAAGCTATGTTTTTTTTCTTACTTAAAAGGCTGAATTGTTTTCCTTCATTTGCAGTCATTTTGGCTTTTTCTTCTTTGGCTTAATTCATTTTTCAGCATAATTTTATTATGAAGTTGTTATTTCCATCACATTTTTATATGTAGACTCTAAAAGCTTTGTCCATTTCTATACAGCAGACATTGCTTTTCCATGTTAAGCTCAGATATGTACATATTAACAGCCAGCTCTCTCAGTTTTGAGGATTTTTTTCATCCATCCTTCTCCATCTCAGCCCCATACATGTATTATGTTGTGTATATCTGTTATTCTACCTTTTGGATTGTTATTTAAATTGGAAAAGTGAAGGAACTTATTTTTGTCTTCAGGTCCTTCTACTGTTGAGATGTTGTTTATCAACAGAGGTATTTAAAAGTTTGATGTTTGTCAATAGTTGTTATTGGTTTTGTTTTGTTTTTGTCAAGAGCTATTTGGCAGCCACAAATGGATTAACTATACACTGTGAATTTACAAAATACAACTTTGCAAAGTCACTTGATACATTAAAGTGTGTAGCATTACCTTAGGTATTCTTTCTCTCAAGACGAATGGCAATCAATTAAAATTACTAAGTATTAGAGATCATCTAAAGTTACATGTGTGGTATTTTAGAATTGTAGTTAAAACTGGCTTTAATATGAGGGCCATTATTTCCTCCCCCGACTAGCTACCTTCTATCAGATTTAGCGAAGAAAAAATTCTCCAGCATCTCAGTGTCAGGTCTCACTGAAAGACATTTCTAGCTGTCATTTAAATAGCCAACAAGATTGACAGGATGGAAATTTTTAAAGAAAGAAATAAAATAAATATTAGACATTTCATTTAGAAATTATTACAATTTAACATAGGTCATATTTAAATAACTACAGTTACTGTTTAGAATAGCCCAGCAGAGAACCTGAGTCCAGTAGGCTCTTTTCCGAAATGTCAATTCAATGCCAATGCCTCAGAAGTCGTGGCAGGTTTTGTGAGCAGGGTTTGACCTTCAGCAAATAACCAAAGGTGAGTTCTACCTGTAGAAGACCTGGAGGTGGTATCTGTTTCACACGGATTAGTAGTTTGTTCTTGATTTTTCTTTTTGCCTTTTTCTTATACACTAGACTGGGAAGCTCGTATTGACAGCCATGGGCGGGTCTTTTATGTGGACCATGTTAACCGTACAACCACCTGGCAGCGTCCAACAGCACCAGCCACTCCTGATGGGATGCAGAGATCAGGGTCCATCCAGCAGATGGAGCAACTTAACAGGCGGTTGGTGAACAGCATGCAGAATCCCTATAAACCACAGTGAAAGGAGAATGACAGCTAAAGAAACCCATTACACTTTTCTGCTTAGATGTATGAAGAGGCTGGAGAGTAATTTTGTATCTTAAGAAACCCTTTCATAGTAGGTACTTAGCTAGATTTAGAATTTGGTGGCAGGAGAGGAGCTAAGCCTGAGTGTCATTTAAAGATGGGGAATCTTCTGAACTTCTTGATGTCCCAGGCTTGATAATAGATATTCTTAACCAAGGGACTCATGGAGGCCCACACTCCTACCCCAGGTATTCACCGAGGGTGTCAATGTTCCATGAACCCTCTAGAAATTGTATACAAAATTATACGTGGATGTGCATTTTTTTTGCTAGACTGATCCATATCTGTCATAGATTCCCAAAAGGGCCTGGAATTCCAACAGTTGAAAACATTTCAAGGATAGGTTCCATAGACTTTGAAAAGCTTCCTGGAGAAAAACTGTCTCATATATCACTGTATTTATGTCTACTCTGGTTCCATATTTGCTATATACTCAAAAACACTAATTCTTAAAAAGATTTCATCTTAGAAAAAGAAATGTTTGAAAACATTTTTGAGAATTGTTTTGTCTAAAAACTAAACCCTTAGTAATGAAATTGTAGGATGTCATTTTCATTTTTAACCTGTAAACAAAATCCTAAATAGCATTTCTCCCATGCTTTGTCTTCAAATGCTCAGGCAATAAAAGAGTCCTGATGATTTTCACCTAAAGCATGCTTCTCTGTGTACAACAATAACCAGAAGTTCAATTTTTTTTTGTCTCTAGGTATTTTTAATAGGACTAAATTGTCCTTTTTTTTTTTTTTTTTTGGCTGATACAGTTAACTTTCAAAGGACATTTGCTATCAATAGCCGAACTTTGCTGAATAGGAAGTTGTATCTGCTACCTCCATCTGGACAGATAAAAAGAAAAAGAATTTAGAGACTTGAGAAAAAAAAACTACTTAGGGAAGGACAGATAACCTTGAGATAATTAAGTATTCAGACTCTTCAATACTTACCTTAACCTATTGCTTTCAAGCATTTAAATTTCGTCAGTGATTTGCCATGATAGGGCAGCCACATAAAGTTACACTGCCAGTCTTTATTCACTGCAGATGCAATAACACAAAGGGGTCATTTTTTGATAACCTTCACTTATCAGGAAAAATTTACAACAATCACTGTCTCACAGGAAAACAGAAATATTTCTCAGTCTTGCAAGGAGTTTCCCTTGACTCTTGCCAAGGTGATTGTGAAAATCAAATGTATTTCTTCAAGGAGATGTACACTGAGAAATACAGAGTACACAAAAGCAGTGTGCAGTGACTATGTTCAAACTCGACCACTCCCCAAACTTGGCATACCCTTCCCAGCCTATAAAGCCTTTGCCATATGCTCCCACTGCAGGGAAGTCCCTCATTGCCTGCCTTACCTGGTACACATCTCTGTCTTACAAAGGCCCGATGCAAATGTCACGTGGTCTCTGAAACCTTCCCAGAATCCTCCACTTAAAGCCTGTAGTCATCTCTTCTACAGCCCCATGATCAATCATGTCTACCTCTGTTACAGTCCATACCTCCCCACCTTATTCTTCTGTATCCCCTCTCCCAGTGCCTAGTATGGTACCAGAGCTCAACAGGATTCTGCACAAAACTGTTCCCAATTCAGCAATTTAGTTAATTCCTAAACTTTCAGAATATTCTGAATTAACTAACTCTATCTTCACACATACTTATTAAGCAAGCAGAAAATATAAATATGTATTATCATTTTAAATAATCAATTAAAGTCGGAATTTTAGTTATTTGAGTAAAATTATTGTTCTATCAAGGAATGGAATTTTTAAATGGAAAAAATGATCTATAATCCTACTACTATAAGGTTTAGTTTTTAAAAAAAATTTCCACATGCATGCGCAGTCCTTGCATAGTTATAATGTCTAGTTAGTTTTATATTCACTTTTAACTTACATTATACACATTCTCATATTTGCTACATAGTCTTAAGATTATCATTTAAATAGTTGTATAGTTTTCCAATGCATAAATGTAATTTGTTAACTTAATTTGCCTTATTGTTGTATGTTTTTTTACTACTTTTTATCACTATGTTAGATAAGGCCCAATAGACTCTTAAATATTAGTATTGTCTTGTGGTAGAATGTTTCCTTAGGGTTCAGTGCCCAAAAGAGCAGGTCAGGAGAGATTCACATGGCTTTGATATTTGATATCAATGCCTAAATGTTTTCTAAGGTGGTTCTATGCTTCACTGCTAGCAGCAACAGCTTCACTTCCATACCGTCTTTCGGTGTGTTTTTGCTAAGGTGTTCCTCGTATTTCAGTGGTTTTTATATTTTAGTTCTTGGAGGAAGACTCAACTTTTGTTTCCATGAGCTTTTCTTTTACCAATGGAAGCTCCTCCCACGAGAATTATTTGTTCTTGGGCTTTGTTTTTGTTTGCTTTGGCTTAGTTTTGGAAGGTTTTTTTTTCTTGTTTTGTGTATTCCTGTGGGTGTGTGTCCATTAACAAATTAGGTATTCCAGCTGAATTTCTCACCAATTTCCATAAAATTATTACATAATATAAATAGTTAAACTTTTGCTGCAAAAAAAAAAAAAATAGGAAAGGCACTAAAAGACAATTCTTGATGAAATAGAAGAGACCTAGCTTTCTGACTCCCTCTCTCATCTTTAAAGCAGAGTAAGCCTCTGAGGCTGCAGTTCTGCCCTTGCTAAGTTCTTCCACACATACTTCTGTGTATCTTGCTTTCTCAGGATGCCACTACACTTCATCAAAGATCAGGGATGGGACCTCAAACCTGGAATTTGAAGCTGTTGACTCAGTAAGGCTTGAGATAACCAAGGTTCAACTGAGGACACATGAAACAGGTTGTGAAATTGCTAACATTTTCATCATCAAATAAGATTGTATTTACTCATAAAAATTCTCCTTTATGATCACTTCAGTTGGGAAGGAAAAGAGAGGCTACAACTTGACATTTGTCTAAGCCCTGTTCCAGGTATCTATTGCTGAGTAATAAACCACCCCAAACTTAGTAGCATGAAACAACAATAATTTATTTTCATCATTGTTATTATGATCATCATCATTAGCATTATTTCTCATGATTCTCATGGTTGATTAGATTCAG
This sequence comes from Pteropus medius, assembly GCF_902729225.1. Taxonomy (NCBI): domain Eukaryota; kingdom Metazoa; phylum Chordata; class Mammalia; order Chiroptera; family Pteropodidae; genus Pteropus; species Pteropus medius. Next base: position 15,148,909 of record NW_024352787.1, on the reverse strand, counting down.
CAAGGTGGTTCTCTCTCAGGGTATCTTATGGTTACAGTCAGAGGGTGACTAGGGCTGGATACTCACATATCTGGAGGTTAATGCTGGCCATTGGCTTGGTCACATAGACTGGTAAAGTGGTAAATAAACACTAGTATTTCTTTCATCCCCAATATAATTCTTTGCTCATCTCTGACCCCTTACACATAGACTTTCCATGTGACCCGGGCTTCCTCATAGTACAGCCGTTGTGTTCCATCACAAACTGCCACTTAACTGTATCTTCTATTAGTCAAGATAGCCACAAGACCTTCTCAGTTTTAAGGGGAGGGAACATTGATTCTATCTCTTAATAAGAGAGTGGTAAGGTTCTAGAAGAGCATGCAGAACCAAAAATACTGTTGAGCTATTTGTGGAAATGCAACCTGTCATGAACCATTTAAGGTGTCTTCCTGACAGCAGATTCCTTGGTCTTTGGCAGGCCCCTTTCCTTCCCCTGGGCAAGGTTACCCACTTAGGCAGCTTCTCATTGTCACATTCTGTCCCTCCCACTATGGCATGGCTTCACTCTCCGAGTTCCTGCAGAACATTACAGACTGGCATCCTTACCTTCCCCACCATCTCCCTACCACAGAAACACTGAAGTGGTAAATAAACACTAGTATTTCTTTCATCCCCAATATAATTCTTTGCTCATCTCTGACCCCTTCCACATTGTCTTATATGAGACCAGCTCAGGAATGCCTCACAGTAACTTCTCAAGAGTGAATGACTGAGTCTCCCTAAGTAAAATAAAACTTTAAAAAAGCCCCAGACCAGTGACTCTCACACCAAAATGTAGATACTAGTACCTGAAGAACTTGTTAGAAATGCAGGGTTTGATTTTGCTTCAGTTTCTGTAATTATAATGATCACCCAGATGATTTTCTTGCAAGTGGTCTGGAGACCACACTTGAAGAAAAAAATTCCTCTTTAAGGTTAAGGAAAGATGTCATTGGTCTTCAGAAGCCCTGCCACAGCAGATTTTGTCTGTGTAACGGTGTGTCTCCCTTGCCCCCATCTTGGATTATACTTGAAGACCTGGTTATTCAAAGAGCTACATGGACTCGCCCTCCTCCTCCACTTCATGCCTCTTCCTCCACTCCAGCAACTCTTTCTTGAGCATAAGACCCATATAGCAACATTCTCCTGGCTATTGTCACTTGTGTGACCTTAAGGACCTCCAAGTCAACATGTCCAAATCCACACGAAAATCTTTCCTCCTCACTTGCCCATTCTCTTATCCTTTTTCAGTGTTGGCATTTCCTCCTCCCTTGTCTAAGTGAAAGCCTTGAACATCACAATTGCCACCTCCCTTATTCAACCTACATATTCAATCAGATCCCAAATCCTATTGAGTGTACATATAAAATTATTACAAATTCTACTGCTAAACATCTCTTGAATTGGGTCACTTCTCTCATTCCTGCTGTGCCTTGAAGAAAGTGGACGCTGAATCTTAGTTATGTACTTTGGTAGGCTGAGAGATATTAAGTAAAATAGAGGTCATATGGGGAGGGAGAAGGGAGGCTGCTTGAAGTAAAGGAAGTAGAGCAGGGCGAACAGAAAAGAGACAGCTAGACATCTGCCTAAAAATACAACTCAAATTAGGCAAAGCAGGCTATCAGGGCAGGGAAATTTAGGAAATGTCTGTACTTTTCGGTCAGATAGAGGTGATTGAGTGACCCTACAATAAGTATGTTTTCCCTCCCTCAGCATTAGGCTTAAAGATCCAGCAAGGTTTACCACTCCTTCCTGGACCAGGCCTTTAGCATCTTCAGCCTGGACTGATGCAGTAGTCCTCAACTGCTCTCCCCAACTCTATAGGGGACGTCATTCTCAGTATACAGCTGAATCTGTCTCTGTTTTTCAGCAGTTACCAAGCCCCTACAGCAGTTGTTCTCAAAATTGATTCCAGTAGCATCAGTATCACTTGAGAAGTAGCTAGAAATGCAAATTCTTGCCTTCTTCACCCAGACAGACTGAAACAGACAGACTCTGGGAGTATAGCCCTGCAGTCTGTGTTTTAAAAGTCCTGCAGGTGATTCTGATGCAGCTCATTTTGGAGAACTTGTGCCTAGAGAATAACATTCAAACTGCTGCCGGGGCAACCTGCTAGGTGTTCTCTATCTCCCCTCTGCTGGTCTCCTAGCACTGCCCAAGGCCCACATATCCTGTCACCATCAAGCTTCTCAAAGTTCTCCAAAGATGAACTCTTTGGGGCATGTTATCATCTGTGTGTGTGTGTGTGTGTGTGTGTGTGTGTGTATTTTTTTTTCCCCCTGCAAGCTCCCCAGTTAATTCATACTCTGATTTCAAAATGAATATATCTTAGGTGTTTTCTCATCTGTATTCACACAACTCTCACACATCTAAGAGAGCTTTTTCACATTTATTATGGTTTACTTAGAGTTCCTTTTTGACCGTGTGTGTGCAGAGTGTGATGTCATATTCTAGTCTTCTGTTTGATCTGAAAGTCCAGCACAGAGCCTGGAAATATTGGAAGAGTTAGTAAATATTTAGTAGGTATCTGGTAAGGTGACTGACTGGCTGACCAACTGACTAAATCTCCAACCTGGGAAGAAAAATAAAAAGATCCTTTAAATAAGCAGAAAACATTTGGCTGCCATGACATTTATTTTTCTGTCAGCATACTTTTATAGTATAGTATTTCCACAACCCCTGCTAGTTGTATCAGTTACCTGCCAAGTAAAAAAAGGTGAGAAGTAGAAATACTATTTTACTTTGTGGACTTATTATAATAATCTGTAGGTAATTTGATATCTTTATTATAACATTTTAAGTTACTTCCCACAGCTTTATTTTAGATTTCACCAGATTTTGTTTAATGCAAGGTATAGGCAGTTTTTTAATGATTAGTTATTATTTGTGTTGGTTTTTTAAAAAGTCACCATATTTAAAACTCATCATAGTTCACAAAACAAAGAGAAGTCAAAACATCCAGCCATACTTATCTTGGTAATTGTTTTGGCTCTCTTGTGAGAATTTTAAGTATCTTTTTCCTGACATTCAAGACAATTCTTTAAAGATTTCCCCAGTTATCTGATTCAAAGCACCAGCCCCCAACAAATCAACAAACAAGTTAACTCCTTTCTTTCCATTTCCTAATGCAAAGGTATCAAAATATTCAGCGAACCATTGCAGCAGAGAGGCCTGAAGAAGATTCTGGTAGCCAAAGTTGTGAGCAAGCCCCAGCAGGAGGCAGCGGAGGTGGCGGTGGGAGTGACTCAGAGGCTGAATCTTCTCAGTCAAGCTTAGGTATGTAAGGAGATCCTGTTACTGTGTGACAAGGTGTATTGAGTCCCTCTCCTTACCTTGTGGCATTGTGCTATGCCCTAGGGGAAAGAGCAATGGAATGGGTGGAGGTCAGGGCAGAGGATAAAAAGACAAGGTACCAATAAGGTAAAACAGACAGAAGTTTCCCACTAGAAACTAAAGAAGTGGATTCGCATAAAGAGAACACCGGCACCATGGCTTGGGGGTCTGAAGACAGAAAAGCAGATGATTTCCAGGGACTCAGGGCTGAGTTTTCTACAGTACTTGTGCATCAAGGCAATTTTTTCAGTAGCTTAATTATTTCTAGTTAAGTAAATTTATTTGTGGTTATCCTAAGGATTTTCCACTTATAAATAAAACATGCAATAAAAAATTCAGTTTACTTCAAAAGAGCCACATAACAACACTACAAATAAGAATACTTACTTGTTTGTTTTTGGGATAAAATACAATTCTCCCTGAGGGAGTACTTGAGAGTAAAGAGATTTTTCCCTTGGGCTTATGGTTATGCACATGATATGAGAGCCTTTCTACCAAATACTATAGGTATCTGGTTGTCATTTCTTCCAAACTGTCAGAGTGAACTCAGATGAGAATATTCAAAAGGCATAAGAGACTGGCTTTCACTTTTTATACCTGTAATGACATAAAATGATCACAGTGACATCCTAATAATCTACTTTTTTAAATTGAGTTAAGCAATGGTAAATTTATTTGCAAAAAGAAAGCTCAGAAAATAGTCTGAGTAAGCAAGTTTGTGTTTCCAGTCTTGCCAGGTCTCAGCTCTCTATGATAATGCAGAATAGTGGACAATTTTATACATTCTTTTAAATGTATGTACACAGTTCCACCAACAATTTTAATTGCCTCTATTTTATTTTATCAGATATGCTAACTAAATTGACTAATTTAGGCTTTTCTATCATTAATTTCTTTGACCTTCTGAGAGCAATGTGGTAAAGTGGTTGAGTAATTAAAAACATGAGAAACGAAGGAGCAGAAAATATATTTATGAATTTAGTATTAGATCCGCTGGCATTTACTGTATAACAAACTCCCAAAGCTTAGTAGCTTAAACTCACATCCATGCGTTTATCCCACAGTCCTGCAGGTGGGCAATTTGAGCAGAGCTAAGCTGGGTGATTCCTCAGGACACCTCAGGGCTCATCCATGCATCCTTGGTCAGCTGTCAGATCGGCCATGGTCTGTTTGCCCTGAGAGGGCCTCAACTAGGGTAGCTTGTTTCTCTTCCCGTGGCTACTCATCTTGTACTCATGGTGATGGTAGAGTTCTGAATGAAAATGGGGACATACAGGCTTCTTGAAACCCTGGCTTCAAATCTCCGCCAAATTCTGTGGTTAAAACCAGATACATGGCCAGCTCAATTCAACAAGGGGAGACACATGCAGATGGATGTGGATGCAGGGAGGGGAAGAATTGTGGCCTTTCCTGCAAACAACCTATCGCAGCTTCGATTAGAAATTTATAAAGAAAGAAAAAAGTAATTGATATAAAAGAGAAAAGGTATTCAAGGACTTGAGGCTAACTGAAGTTATACAGGAAACTCCTAGGACATAATGGTTCTTAACTGACATACACAAAGTGATATGACTCCTAGTCAGATCTCTGTAACATCTGGTTGTTTCTCTGTAATACCTGGTCATATCACCAACTCCTGGTCAGATTACTATTAAAAACAATAGCTGACTCCAACTGTATAAGTGAAGGCTTGTGTGCTGCTGGTGTACAGAGAAATACTGTGTTTGAAATGACTTTTCTCCAATGCACTTTGTTGCTTTGCTTCACTTTTTCCAGATCTGAGAAGAGAAGGGTCACTTTCTCCAGTAAATTCACAAAAAATCACCTTGTTGCTGCAGTCCCCAGCAGTCAAGTTCATCACCAATCCGGAATTCTTCACTGTGCTGCATACCAATTATGTGAGTGATCCAAAATGGCAAAGTGAACATGGCTTGGCTTCAGCAAAGACCCAAAATACAACTTTGCAAAGTCACTTGATACATTAAAGTGTGTAGCATTTTAACCCAGGCAAGAAAAAAAAAAAAAAAGTTCAGTCCGCTCTTTTTACCCTGTGTAATAATCCCAAAAAGGAGGAGAGCTGGATTTAGAAATGCTGTTGCTTCTTCAGGTTTTTCGTTAGACTCAAGTGTGTTAATGGCAGTGAAAGTTCTTTGCAAAAAAATATTAGTTTTATTATTGTTAAAATTTTTAAAGGAACAAGATTATGAAGTTGACAGATTCCCTTTAGCCTGAATCATTTTATAAAATCACTTTTATTAATGAAATTTTAAAATAGATTTATTCTAGATGAATAACTAGGTTAATTTTTAATATAATTAGTCATTTTAAATATCACACTTAAGTTAAATTCGATGCAATTGTTTACATATGTAGTTTTTTTTTTTCAATTTGTGTGTATTTTCAAGAAAGCAATGACACGACATCACTATTTTCATTAATTCTTTTATTCAATAACATTTTCTGTAGTTCAGGCACGGATTTAGGTGCTAAAATCACAAAGACAGATTAGGCTGATACCTAAATAGCAGGAGCTCTGTTTTGCAAAGCAACAGACATGTAAAAAGACCTGTCTAATGTGTCCAGACAGGACCTGACCTCAGTGAGGAATGAAATGCTCTGCAAACACAGGAGATGGAACATCGGGAAACATTCTTGAGGAGGCAACTGCTGAATTGAGTCTTGAAGGTTGAAAGTGTCCAGGGAAGAAGTTGCAGGCAGAAGGAGAAGGGGCCAAGGGTTGGTCCAGTGTGGCTAGAATGTGGTGACAAGCAAAGGTGGTAAGAAGGGCTAGAGAATGAGTAGGGGAATGCCTGGTAAGACATAAATAAGAACCTGGATCTACTTCAATAGGCAACAGGAACCAACAGCAGTCTTAAACATTGGCATTAAATGATCAAGGTGTTTGATGAAGTATTTTCTCTGGTGGAAGTGTGGGAGAAACTGAGGAGCTAAGACTAGAGGCTGATTCAGCTGCTCAAGTGAGAGATGATCAAGGCCTGCCCTAAGTAAGGGGCTGGTTGTATAGAAAGGAATGATTCAGTTCAGGAGCTATTTCTGCATAGAATCAATAACAGTGCTTGGGACCACTGAGATTTAAGGGAAATGGGAGATGAGGACTCAAGAAAGTCTGAATTCTTTTTGCTTTGGTCACCTGTTAGGTAGTGACTCCATTAGGCAGATGTAGTAGTTTGATGAGGTGACAAAGGTTGTTGCAGGGGTAAAAGGAGATCAGTTTTTAGTAGGTTACATCTGCGAGGCCTCTGAGATATAGAGTGGTTAGACCCAGAGCAGCTGCCCAGTGGTGCAGGGGTGAGTAACAAAGAGACAACGATGCCAGAAATTGTTGCCCTCAGCACTGGGCACCAGGGGGCACTAAGCTGAAAGGAGCCACTGTACCAGCCTGCTCTGGCTACAAGCAGTCTTTCATATCATCACACCACCACACACACACACACACACACACACACACACACACACCATCCCCATGTGCCATGAATTGTCATTTGCACAATTAGAAACTACTGGAACTTTTAAAATTTCTTTCTTATTCCCCAACCCCTTCACACACATTTATACAGAGGATTCAAAGGAGTGACAGACCTCTGAAGTCCTGCCTTAAATCCCAGGAAGCCTAAATTAAGAATTCCTGAGGTAGACAGATAAGAAGAAAAAGGCAGACCTGTGTAGTCAAAGAAGGATCCATGAAAGAGAGACAGGAATGATGCTCAGAGAGATAGAGAGAGTCTTAAGAGAGGCAATCTGCTAAGAGAGAGGGAGGAGGGAAGATAAAGGAAGAACAAAGGAGTAGAGATTTTGAGATGCACGAGGAGGTCAACTGTGTCCAAGGCTGTGAAGCAGCAGGTAGAGTTAGGATCTCAAACAGGTTTAAGGGTACTCATTTAATTTTTGAGCAAAATCTCTTCTCTGAGGCTATGCCCTTGAGGCTTACAATAAATGGCTGTGCAGCAATCACATTATATCACATTTAGGTGCTCAGAGTGTACTTGGTCTGTGTTTTTATTTATCCTCCACTCTCTACTCCAATTGGTTCTGACCCCATCTCAGAATGCCTACCGAGTCTTCACCAGTAGCACCTGCTTAAAGCACATGATTCTGAAAGTCCGGCGGGACGCACGCAATTTTGAACGCTACCAGCACAATCGGGACTTGGTGAATTTCATCAACCTGTTTGCAGACACTCGGCTGGAATTGCCCCGGGGCTGGGAGATCAAAACAGACCAGCAGGGAAAGGTGAGTATGACTGTTGTGTAGGCTTTTCGTCAAAGAAGCTCTTTCCTGGAAGGAGAAGACAGTGAGAAAGTGGGGAGAGAGTTTGGTAAGGAGAGGAAAGCCTGTGTGTCTGATACATGCCATTCACCACTAGTAGGAAGGGGAGAGTAATTATCCACAGCAGGGTTTTTGTCCTGTGCATTGTAGGATGTTTAGCAGCATCCCTGGCTTCTGCCCACTAAGGCCAATAGCATCCAACTCTCCCCAAGCTGTGACTTTGCTATATATCCCCTGGGGGACAAAATCACATCCAGTTGAAAACTACTGTCTACTGTCTACATCTTTTTAAATTTAGCTTTGGAACTTGAAACCAGATTCTGTTTAAATCTCTTTTTACTGTTTTGCCTCCTTAGACAACTATAACTCTCAAGAAATTAAATTATTAGTTAAATAGGAGTGACATTATTAGATTGCTCATTGCGATTTCTCTAATAAGCCTTCAGTACTCATTAAAACAGCCTGGCAAACAGTGATGGGATATATTGAGCCTGAGTCATGTTAACTGGCTTGCATTTTGCCTTTGTATGACCTTAACCAAAACTGGTCCTTCCCAGCAATGCTTTAGAAGCCTAGCTGAGTTTGCTAAAATGAGAATGTTTTTATCTCAATCACCATCAGCCAACTCAATGTAATTATAGGACAAGCCAAAAGTTTACTAAAGAATTGTCCTTGCAATCTTTTGCAAACTTTGGTACAAAGAACCCCTCCCTCTTCTAGGATCAAAGAAATCAGAAGCCTCACCAGCAGATATGTTTTTCAGTGGAAAACTGCATTACGCAGTTCCTTTCCTCTATGATTGTTAACCTGGAAAGCCACAATTCCTCCAAGTGAGTTGATGGGGTGTTATTGCCCCTGGGAGCCACAAACCCTCTCCCACAAACCCCTTAGTGTGCCTCAGCACTTGGACTCTAGAGTATGTGGAGAAAGATTATGTCTACTTAATGCAAGTCTGTTAATATAAGGAAGCTCTATGACCTGCTCCTCTGCAGTTGGGGATTAATTAAGGAAAAGGGGGTGCCTTGTTAGCAGAAAAGCCACTATAGCCAGAATCTGCTCCCCAAGACCTTCTCATTTACAAGATGTATCCTCCTCTGGGAGAATGACAGTGATTTATACTGTGAAGACTTGCTGATGTATGTTAGTATAGGAAATAAAGTCTGAGCCAGAACAGAAAGTAAAGAATCAGTGCTAGGGTGTAAGTGCCTTGTCTCAGTGGTCTGCAGTGGTGGCCATGTTTGCATTTATTGCTTAACCAATATGCCAAGAGGACACCACTATGAATCAATGAACAGAAAGGCAGTGTTTTTTATGCAAAGAGCACACACGAATATAAACTGATTGTTTAGCCTTGGATTTCCATGACTGAAGATCTCACACTAAGCTACAAATAGCAGGGAGCCCATGGAATGCAGGAAGGCCCGAAATGCAATAAGCCCTGGTCTTCCATGGCACGCATCACCTTCTAGTCCTCACACAACTAGAAAGCACAACAGCTGAGACATGCACTGAATATTTAATCATTTTAAAATGCATATTAGGGAATTTCTAGCAAGACATTTTCCCTTTAATTTTGTTTAGTGTGATAGTATCATACATAAGAAAGAAAAAAGTCTAAATTTGAAATGGAAAGACTTGAGTTCTGCTTTCAGTTATGATACAAACTAGCTGCTTGACGACAGACACACACAAAAAGGGTCTCTCTGACTCCCTATTAATTGAATACACACACAGACTCACAGTTGTCAGACAAAATTTCTAAGAGGCAAATCATGTACTGAACTATAATAGTAACCTTAAATTTGAAATGTGCAACCACAATCCATAGGATAGAGAGGAACGATAGAGAGTAATGGAAAAAAATAGAGGTAGGAAGACTTGTACCGGGTCTGGCCCATCCCATTCCAGACATATGACCCTGTAAAAGTCACTTCACCTCTCTGAGTCTCTTATCAATTTTGCTTATCATAAAGTAGCAATAATAATGCCTGCCTTGCCTTCATGATTTTATAACTGACATAAAAAGTAAGTTAATGTGAGAATCTGCTTCTTGCTTTATTGGCACATTCAGAGATGGTAAGCTTCACTTTTAGTATGCACTGTGGTAAGAATACAAGAAATGAGGCCAAGTTGTTTGGTGTCTTTGCATGCATAGTCATCCTCACAAAGGGTCACAGAGACAAAGACTAAAGCAAAGAACAAAATGGCATCTGACTCATTTGTCATTTTAAAAGTCTGACAGAGGAGGATACAGGACACAACCTCTCACTAACTTTGGTAGAGATTGCCTGTGGGCCTCAAGTGAGTTCTAGGGCTGAGCTGAGGAAGGTGACTATTATCCAGAGAGGTGCTGGAGCTGAGGGCATGGGACTGGGGGCAAAGGGGGAGATCCCTATTGAGGCAGACATGAAATGGTGGCAGGAATGAAAAGAACAAAATGAGGAGGGACCTATGAAGACATACTATTATGCAAAGGAAACAGAATCATGATCTAAGAAAATTATATCTCATAGTATAATTTTCTTCAGAAAATAGAAATGAATTTTTAAAAGATATCTGCTTGTCATCCACAAAATGATACAGGAGCACATGACTTCTATTGAGCAAGAAGAAGCCATGAACAAAAAACAAGCTGAGAGGAACGAGACATAAGAAAATAAAACTAATATATGATCTAGCAATCCCACTTCTGGGTGTATATGTGTGTGTGTGTGTGTGTGTGTGTGTGTGTGTGTGTGTGTGTTGTGTGTGTGTGTGTGTGTATAAATTAAATCAAAATCTTGATTTTGATGCAATAGCTGGGCTCCCATGTTTCTTGCAGAATTATTCATAGTACACAAAATATGGAAATAACCTAAATGTCCATTGATGAATGAATATACAAAGAAAATGTGGCATAAGCATGCAATGGAATATTATTCAGCCTTTAAAAAGAGGAAATTCTGACACATGTGACAACATGAATAGACCTGGAAGACATGTTAGGGTAAATCAGCGAGTCACAGGAAAAGAAATATTGTATGATTCTACTAATATGAATTTATGAACTAGTCAACCTCATAGAAACAGATTAGATTGCAAGAAAAAAATGTAATAGCATAAAGATAAAACACAGCAGAAATGCTATGTAAAATCGAATCACTGATAGAGAATCTGAACACAGAAGCAACCCCCAAGTGGTAGGAAGAAACTGGATTGCAAAAAGTGAAGGAAAAGTTTTAAACAATGCAAAAACAATGAAAAAGAAAAAAAACATAGCTCACCTTCTCAGTGAGGCCTACCCTAACTATTCAATTTAATACCACAAGCTCCCACAAGATCCCTAACCCATGCGCTCACTGTATAATTTACATATGTGTTAAGTTTCCTGTTTCGTCTGTTTCTCCTAGCAGAATTTTAGGCTCTTTGAGAGCAGGAATCTTTGTTTTGCTCATAGATGAAATCCCAAGAGCATAGATTAGAGCTTGGCACATAGTTGGCAATCAATAAATCTCTGTTGTATGAATGACTTATAGATGTTCCTGAGGCAGAAACCAGATTAATATGTACAGCCATAGTAATTAAATATTAAATATTAATTTAATTAAATCATTAAATATTGAAAATAAAATGTGATCTAAAACATTGTTCAGGTGGGCAAGTTAATTGGGCTTAGTGAATTATAATAAAATTAATTAAAACAAATTCTATATCTACACATACTCTCGAATGTCTTCTTTTTGATCTTATCAATATATAGCCATGGTAATATGACAGTTACCTACAAAAGAATAAAAATCAGACAAGCTTTAAATTTCCCATTCATAAAACTAAACTATAGAAATGCACAGAACAAAACTACAGGTTATTGATGAAAAAGGCTATAGCCCAATCATCCTGTATCCAGACAAATTGGTATCATCGAAGTGTAAATACACTAGGAAAACAATGTCATGTGCAAGATTTCAGAGCTTACCCTACTCTTTTACTCATCCTAAGAAAACACTAAAGCTATTCTCCAGGTGGCTCACAATATAGCAGAACAGGAAATCAATAACGGAAAAATTATAGTATAGAAGGACTGGTGGTGAATATTTAAATAAATCACATACATAAATATAAATGAAAATAATTGCTGTTAAATGCTTCAAAATATATCAGAAAATATATAATAAAATACTATAAAAATGTACAATAAAAAAGGAATAGTTTTATAGGAACGTTTTGGATCACTATCCCGAAACTAGAATGAAAAAGAAGAGGAAGCAGGAAGAGGGCAGGTGAGGAGTGCAAGGAAAGTTGTGCTGACTTCCTAGTTGTGTTTAAAGGTGTCAGATTGGATAATTTGAAAAACAAAGACTAAATGTAGTTAAAAGGCAACTGTTTGTTTGTATCATTCAGAACAAGATTTTTTTCTCTTTTGAATTTCTACAAAAAAAATGAACATAATATAGTTATATAGCAAAACACATACACAAAAAAAAAAAAACCCACAAGAAAACAATGAAACTGGAAACAATAAAAATAAGATAACAAAGGTAAAGCCAAGCATAAAGTTAAAAATGATAAGTGAAAATAAGATAAACTTAGGTACCAAAAGGAAACACTTTCAGATTTGGTAATAAACAGATCTGGCTTATAAAAAAGACATCACTACAAAATGATTTATCCAGGCACTAAAAGTAGAAACCATAAAAAAAAAGAATATGTTTACATGTCAAAAAAGAAAGCTACCATAAATATTTAAAAGGTACACAAAAAAATTGAAGAAAACATTTACAATATGTATGACACCAGGATAATATTTGAGATGTAAAAAAAAAGTAAAAATAAAATAACTCAAACCTTCATCTTAGATAATTTTAAGAAATCCAGTCAAAAAAAAAGAGAAATGATTCAGAAAGTTTAAAAATAAAAAATAAATATTAATACAGTGTGAAACAATAACAGAAAAATTAATGGTAGTGTATTAATATCAGACAAAAAGGAGTTCAAATTCAGAATCATTAAATGGTATCAAATAAAGACTTTATGTTAATCAATGGCACAATTAAAATATACAATAACCATAAATTTTATAAGCCAAATAACATCATATTATATTACATAAAGAAAACTAAAAGAAAAATATGAAAGGAAATGAAAGAAATGCAGTTATAGTAGAAAAATGTGTTTTATACCTATCGGATTACCTAAAAAAAATAAGTCAGGATTTAAATAATATAATTTTGTGTTATGGAACTTAGTTTAAAATAGAGCTTTCATGGTTCTTAATTATCTACAATTTTTATTTGTCACTTATATCTCAATAAAAATGAAAAAAATAGAGCTGGCATGAGTGGACAAACAAAAGCGTTGTAATGTCTGCAATGGAATGTTATTCATTGCTAAAAATAAAGAAATTCAATTAATTACTACAATGATGAACCTTGAAAACATGCTGAGTGAAATAAGACACAGAAGAATAAATATTCTCACGTGAGAAATCTAGACTAGTCAAAGATATAGAGACAGAAAGTAGAATAGCTGTCACCAGGGGCCGGGGGAAGGAGAGAATAAGGAGTTATTTTTAAGTAAGTACAGTCTCAGTTTGGGAAATGAAAAAGTTTGGAACATGAATAGTGGTAATGGTTTACACAACAATGAATATACTTAATGCCACTAAATTGTACACTTAAAAATGATTAAACTCTGCTGCACCTACTGTGAGGATGAAGACCATTCTCGGCACTCAGACTGTCAGTATTCTAGAAAAAGTAGATATCACTCTGAAAGGACACATGATTATTGTGAAGGGCCCCAGAGACACCCATTGGAGAGACTTCAATCACATTGATGTAGAACTTGGTGTCCTTGGGAAATAAAAAAGAAGAGACTCTAGGTTGACAAATGATGGGGAAATAAAAAGGAACCTGGCTACTGTTCGCTATCTGTAGTCATATACAGAACATGATCGAGGTGTTACACTGGGCTTCCAAGATGAGGTCTGTGTATGCTCACTATCCATCAATGTCGTTGTTCAGGAGAATGGCTCTCTTGTTAAAATTCAAAATTTCTTGGGTGAAAAATACATCTGCAGAGTTAGGATGAGGTCAGGTGTTACTTGTTCAGTATCTGAAGCCCAGAAAGATGAGTTAATTCTTGAAGGAAGCAACATTTAACTTGTATCAAATTCAGCATCTTCGATTCAATAAGCCACAATAGTTACAAAGATATAAAATTTTTTGATGGCATCTGTTTCTGAAAAAGAAACAGTTCAGCAGGCTGATCGATAAGGTCTAAGTTGTCCAGCTACAGAAATGTCAAGATATTGGATGATTCCTCAGAATTCTTTGTGCTTTTCTAAAGATGTAATAAAAATTATGTATTGAAAAAAAAAAGCGATTAGAATGGTAAAGTTTATGCTATGTATATTTTACCACAATTTAAAAAAAAAGACAAAGCTTACTTCTTATCAAGATCTTTTAGAACTTTTTCCTTAAGTGATAACCTTTCATAACACAAAGAATACCAAAAAATAAATAATACTCAGATTACATTCCATGGCCACAAAGAATAAAGTTAAATTTTAAATAACGAATTTAAACATAACCATTAAAAACAAAATGTTTGCTAATTAGTGATTCAAAACAATGTTGTAGGTGACTATTGGGTTTAAAATAATATAAAGACATTGAGAAATTATTGAAAATACATGCGAGCAATACTTAATAAAACATGGGATATAAAAAGGCTGTACTCAAAAGTTTAGCACCATTGAAAGTTTTATCAAACAAGAAAAATAAAATATGGTTTCAAATCAATAACTTAGAGAAAAGATAAAAAGTAACAGTAACTAAAGCAAAAATTCATCTCGAAATTTGTCTGAAATTAATAGATCATAACCCGGCAATGTGTGAATTAGAAATACACATAGATGATAGATAGATAGATAGATAGATAGATAGATAGATAGATAGATAGATAGATAGATAGATGATAGATAGATGATAGATATGAGATAGATAGATAGATAGATAGATGATAGATAGATAGATGATAGATAGATAGATAGATAGATAGATAGATAGATATAATAAGTATGAGGAGATCTAGGCAAGATGGTGGAGTAGGAAAATGTCATGCTTGCCTCCTTCCATGACCACATTAAAATTACAATTAAGTTATAGAACAATCAACATGGAGAATCTTTTGAGGACTAGCTGAACGGAACTCCTATAACTAAAAATATAGAGAAAAGGTCATGTTAAGATTTATAGGAGGGGCAGAAACTTAAAACAGGCTGACCCCACACCCCTGTGTATGGTTGAGCATAGGGAAGGATATCTTGACTACAGATGTCCACCCAGAGGAGTGATGGGTCCCAGCCCTATACCAGGCTCCCAAGCCCAGGATTCCAGTCCTAGGAAGAGGAGTCCCCACAATATCTGGCTGTGAACATCAGCAAGGATTCTATCAGTTGAGTTGAAATAAACAGAAGGCAGCTGAAAACACCAGGCATCATTTTACAGAGTCCATGTTCACTCATTCACAAGCACTCACCCTGAGCTCCAGCAAAGGGATGGTGACTTGGGAGGCACCGAAGATATACAGGGAAAGACTGAGTTGTGTGGCTTCAAGGTGAGGGCTATAAAGACAGCCGTCATTATCCCTGTGTTGAGCCTGCTTTCCATGTAGCCTGTAGTTGGGCGCCATTTGTCCTATGTTGAGCGCTCCCCCAACACAACCAAATCTAAATCTGCATCGGCCTGGTGAATTCTGCTTGCTCCACCCTAGTGACTCCCTGGGACCCCGTTCCACCCAATTCACACAATGCTGAAGGTACTTTCAGTGGCCAGGCAACCAGCTTCTCCCTATACACCACAGTAGGCTCTTTTAGCAGCAAATAGCCAGCTTCACCTTGCACACTGCCAGAGGCACTTTTGGTGATTGGCAACCAGCCCAACTCATGCTGCAGTCTTTCTAGGGAGTATGCAGGCACAAAGCAAACAGAGACTGGCCTTGGTGGGCTCTGAGACTTTTGCAAATGTCCCCAAGCTCACCACTGGCACCAAACCTGCATCTTCATGGATCTGGTGAACATCACTCACCTCAACCTGGTGAAACTCTGGGATTCTACCTTGCCAAACTTGTGTACCACTTGAGACTTTTTCAGTGGCTGAGCCTTATGGGCAGCTGGCAGGTAATGTCAACACTTGGGGTATCCGGTGAAGCTGAGCTGCTTCAGGACTGATACTTATGGCAGCTAGCCTTTGTTCACAGCATGACCTCTCTAACATGCTCCCAGATCCAGCAAAGGCAAGTGACCTACTGGTCAGTCAAAAACAGCAGCTAACCTTGGCCTGCATATAAGCAACTCCCAAGGGGCCCAAGAACCAACACACCCAGAAGCTGGCATCAGAGAACAACAGAACACCACCTGATTAAACTCATAAGCAGCATACCCAGAGAGTGGTCTAAAACAGGCATACAAGAGCCTGCTGGACAAAATCCCACTCCATTGAGTCAGCCCACAAAGCAGCTCATATGATGTGAGCATGGGCAATCCACACATCCAGTCAGGCTGAGAGTCAGTCTCACCCACTGATGTGCCAATAGCAATCGATGCACTACTACAACAAAAAGGAACACACAACACACACAAGAGACACTCCTGGAACACCTGGTACAGGTGATCAGGGAAAATGCACCAAAAAGCCACACATGGCATGTACAATATAAGGCTATCCTGATAAGACTGAGAGAGCAAATCTACCTAATACATATAAACAAACACAGAGAGGCAACAAAATGAGAAAACAAAGAAACATGTCCAAAATGAAATAATAGGAGAAAACTCCAAAAAGAAAACTAAATGAAATGGAGACAAGCAACCTACCAGATACAGAGTTCAAAACAATGGTAATAATGATTCTCAAGAAACTTAGCAAGAATGTCAACAAAAGATAGCATAAAAAAAGACAAAGGAATCATAAAAAAGAACCAGTTATAAATGAAGAATATTATAACTGAAATGAAATATACAATAGAAACAACACTAGAAAAGATGAAGCAGAGAATTGAATCAGCAATTTGGAAGACAAGGTAGCAGAAAATACCCAGTCAAAATGGCAACGAGAAGAAAGAATTTAAAAAATGAGGATAGTTTAATGGGTTTCTGGGACAACATCATGTGTATCAACACTCACATAATTGTGGTACCAGAGGGAGAAGACAGAGAATAAGGGATTGAAAGTCTATTTGAAGAAATAATGACAGAAAACTAACCTAACCTGGTGAAGGAAATAGATATACAAGTCCAAGAAGTGCACAGAGTCCTAAACAAGGTGAACCTAAAGAGGCCCACACTAAGACACATCATAATTAAAATGGCAATGATTAAAGACAAAGAGAGAATCCTACAGGCAGTAAGAGAGAGGTAGCTAGTTACTTATGAGAGAGCTCCCATAAGAATGTCAGCATAGGTAGTAAACTCTCTGACGTTGTTCTCAGTAATATATATTTTTTTCCAATACATTATGTGGAGCAAGAGAAACAAAAGGAAAAATGAACAAATGGGACTACATTAAACTAAAAAGTTATTGCACAGCAAAGGAATCTATCAACAAAACAAAAAGATAACCTACTGAGTGGGAGAAGATATTTTCCAATGATGCATCTGATAAGAGGTTAATATCCAAAATTTAAAAAGAACTCATACTAATCCAACGCCAAAACAAACAAACAAACAAAAAACCCAGCCCAATTAAAAAAAATGGACTGAGGACCTGAATAGATATTTCTCCATACTGATGATCAATATAATATGAAAAGATGTTAAACGTCATTAACCATCAGAGAAATGCAAATTAAAATTTCACCTTCCCATCACCTCACAGCTATCAAATGGCTTTCATCAATAAATTGGAAAACAACAAATGTTGGTGAGGATGTGAAAAAAGGGGAACCCTCAAGCACTGTTGGTGAGATTGCGAATTGGTATAGCCACTGTTGAAAACGGTACGAAATTTTCTCAAAATGTTAAAAATGGAACTAACATATGATCCAGCAATCCACTTTGAATACTTATTTGAAGAAATCTAAAACACTAATTTGAAAAGATATATGCACCCCTATATTCACTGCAGCGCTATTTACAGTAGCCAGATATGGAAGCAACCTAAGTGCTTGTCAATAGATGATTGGATAAAGAAATGGTGATACATATATACAATGAAATGTTACTTGGCCATACAAAAAAAAAATGAAATTTTTATGGATGGACTTGGGTTTTATGCCAAGTAAAATAAGTTAGACAGAGAATGACAAATACCATATGATCTTGCTTATATGTGGAATCTGTAGAACAAAATTAATGCACAAACAAAACTGAAACAGACTTATAGATACAGAGAACAAACTGGTGATTGCCTAATGGGAGGGAGGTTGGAGGGCTGGTTAAAAAAGGAGATAGGATTAGGAAATACAGATTGGTAGTTACAAAATAGTCAAAGGATGTGAAGTATAGCATAGGGAATATAGTCAATAATATTTTAATAACTATGTATATAGTTCCAGGTAGGTATTAGACTAATCAGGAGGATCACTTCATAAATTATATGAGTATCTAATCAATATGCTGTACATCTAAAACCAGTATAAAATAATATTAAATGCCCACTGTAATTAAAAAATAAAAAATAAATAAACATAAAAGTTGTTTTAGAAGAGAAATCAATAAGGGAAAATAGCAAATAAAACCAAGAAATTAGATATAACAGATTCAAAGGAATTTTAAAAAGAAAGAAAATGCATGTATAGTTCTATAAATGTTTGATTAGAAAATCTAGAAGAAATGGATAACTTTTTAAAATATATAAATGATAAAAATAGCTGAGGAAATATAAAAAATTTAATAGACTTATAGTCATAAAATAAACTGGAAAATTCATAATGAATTTCTTGCTCACCCCAGATAGCTTTATGAGCTACTCTAGAACATAGTTAAAAAATGGAAACTACAGAGTTCTTTTTATGAGTCATAACTTGACTAAGGAAAGCAGACAAAAAGCAAAAGTTATTAGCACAAAATCTGGTACATCTGTACCACAGAATACTACTCAGCAATAAAAAATAACTACTGATACATGCAACAACTTGGATGAATCTGAAGGAAACTAGATTGAGTGAAAAAAAGTTAGTCCCAAAAGGTTACATGCTGTATGATTTCATTTCTATAGCATTCTTGAAATGACAAAATTATAGAAATGGAGAACATTTCTGGTTAATCAATGGTTAAAGGTAATTTTGGGTAAAGGGAGTGATTTTCAAGTGTGATCATAAACAGGCAGCATAAAGTGTTCTTGTAGTGATGACTCTGGTGGTGGATTCATAAACCTACACATTTGATTAAATTGTGTAAATCTAAGCACATGCACATGCACTGAGATGAGTAAGCAAAACTAAGGAAATCAGAATTTTTTAAAAAAGAATTTTTTAAAAGACGATACTCACTTGAGTTCCAAAAAGCTCATAATCAAAACAAAGTTGATTTAGATAGTACATTAAAATAAGAATGACACACCACAATTTAATAGATTTTCTCCCAATGATGTAAAGGTTATTTACTACTAGAAAATCATTATTACACATATATATTTTTAAACCAAAAAAAGTAGTCTCAGTAAAATAAAAATGTAAATATATTTTTTATGACATAATAAGGCTCTTTTAACATAATGAACCATTTCCCATTTTACAATTGGACTCTAGTTTTCCTATCAAAATCAAGAACAAGATCGCAGCTGCTATATCTATTTAATATTGTTCTAGAAGTTCTCACCAATATTACAAGAAAGGAGGTTAAAGATAAGAGACCTTGTAAAGAAGAAGACAAAAATATCATAATTATTTGCAAGTTAAAAACAAAGATGATGAACTCAAAAGAGCAGTTTACTTGATAGAAGCATTTATATGATGAGCAGACACAAACAAAATACACCAATAATCATTTTCCTAGGTACCATAATGATAGGTTACAAAACATAACAGGAAAAGAGGCACTTGGAATAGCAACAGTTAATATTAAATATAAACTATCTTAACCAGAAATATGTGTCTTTTCAGGAAGATGACTATAATATTTTACTGAGAAAAAAATATTCTTGCATAAAGAGTCATTCTATGTTCAGAAATGGGAAACAGTTAAATTCAAGTATTATAAGGAATGAATTTCTCTAAAACCATTTGTAATCCTAAGGTAATGCTAAACAAAATGCAAGTAGAACTATTTCAGAACTTAATAAAATTAATATCAGTTCATCTGGGAAAATGAAATTAAGAAAATTAAAAAAAATAATAATAATGAAAGGAAACTTGCCCTACCAACATTAATTGAAGCTGCAAAAATCCCATAGACCATTGAAACAGATAAATATTTCTGAAAAAGACAGTGGTGTTTATAAGCATTTTGTGTAATAAAACAATAGGAAATGAGTGATTTGGACAAAATGAGCTTTGGAGAAAAATATCAAATTACAACTTTCCATCATTTCAGAAATGATTAACCCATAAAATTTAAATTTAGCATTTAACTGACCTCTAGATAGAAAAATAATTGAGATTTGAACACATAGGAATATAAAATTTCTGTGTATTATAAGATGAAACAAACAAAAATCAAAAGCAAGTTGAAGGCAGATGAGTACCTAAGCACACTTACAAATAAATAAAAAAAACTTAATATCCCAACAACAAAAAAGAGAATGGACAAAGTAGACAATATTCCTATGATGAAATTGACTAATAAACCTATAAGAAAATGTTTTGTTTCCCTTGTAAACTATCCTTTATCATTATTTACCATTCAACATTTCTAAGAGTTTTTTCAAATACTCAAAAAAGAGTTCATGGAATTATGGTAAGATGTTAACTCTGTACAGTTCTTATGAAGGTAGTTTGTTAATATGGATTAATAAGCTTAACATTTTTCTAACTTCTAATCCAGTAATTAACTCAACTTTAGAAATTTATACTAAAAAATTAAATTATACTGAAAATTAATAAAAAAATAAGGAATCCATACAAACTTTAATTATAAACGTCTAGGTATAGAGTTGAATAATAAAATGCCCACTTAATATTATTAGTTTAGTTTATATTTGTGTGTTTAAAATCTCACGTTATAGAAACATGTTGGTAAATGTTGGTTTTTTCACTCACATTTTATTCTTATTCAAATTCTTTACTCATATTTTTAATACCCTTAACATTACTTTTTGAGCCATCTAACAATTTTCAAAGCACATCATCTTCAGTCCCATCTAATTTGTGGACATACAGCCCTTGTTTCCAATGACATCTAATACTGGAAATTTTAAGCTCATACCTCCCAAGAATAATTTCTAGATCTGTATAAAATTTGTTTGGCTACTTTTGTCAGGTGACATCTGAGCATACATAAAATGAGCATTGGTTGAGGTCATTTAATGCGAAGATACCTTCACCAAAAATTACATTTTGTTCAAAAGAGAGTATTTGACTTTTATAGCACAAATCGTTTATTTTTTAAAAAGTATTAATTTTCTCTTTTATAAGAGGTAATTTTAGATTTAAAGAATAACTTTTGTCACATATTGGAACATAGTAATAATCAGACATGCCACACAGAAAATGTGGTGATTGCCTTTAGATTGTGATATTTAGTATGATTTTGGTTATTTTCTTTTTATTTTTTTCATCTTTTTAAAGTTTTTTCTCAATGAGACTGTGCTAATTCTATAATCAGAAAAAGAACATTTATTTTAAAAATAAAATGTTCTATAAATTATTAATTACTAGTATTCTTTATCCATTAAAGGCTCTAATTCTCTTATTTTTTCATGTCAAATAGTGTTATGATTATTACTCTATAAAGTGTTATGATAGTGTCTCAGTGC
Source organism: Pteropus medius (assembly GCF_902729225.1). Lineage (NCBI taxonomy): Eukaryota > Metazoa > Chordata > Mammalia > Chiroptera > Pteropodidae > Pteropus > Pteropus medius. The sequence goes on along the minus strand of NW_024352787.1, from coordinate 15,127,373 downwards.
AAAGTGACTGATATTGCTACATTCAACTACTAAGAATGCAGATACACAGTGCCCCAGTCTTCCATCTAATTTTGAGTAGATAAGCAGGAGGGACAGAAGTAAACATGATGACTGAGCTCTGTAGCATTCCCATACATTACTGATTTTATTCTGGCTCATTCTCACAGTGTGCTTTTTTTATTGGTCTGTTTATAGTCTTTTTTTGTGGACCACAACAGTCGAGCTACTACTTTCATTGACCCCCGAATCCCTCTTCAGAACGGCCGTCTTCCCAATCAACTGACACATCGACAACACCTCCAGAGACTCCGAAGTTACAGTGCTGGAGAGGTAACACCACTCACTTTGCCTATCCACAGTTCATAGGTCCACAGGATCTGCCTCTTCTTGTGGGGCCAGAACTATTTCTTGGTGGCTGGGATTGCTTATTCTTCAAGGGGATGAGCCATATCCATACTGCTCTGTAGAATAAGGGGACACTCATTCAACTCCCTAGACCCATTTTCAGATTACCTTACTTCTGCCTTCCCTTTTGTCCTACACAATCACCTCTACTGAAAAGCTGTCTTGTTTAAAGGAAACCGAAAATGCAGGGTCAGGAGATTTTTACACTTATGGCTGGAGTTGTGCTTCCTAAGGCCTACTAGTCATGTGTGAATTCTTAAAAGATGATGGAACTGCTATGCAGCATATGACTGGTTTTAAACTTCTGTCTCTCCTTAGATCCTGGAGAAGACTTTTGTAGTATGTATATGGACTAAAAGCTGAGGAAATCAACCAGACACCAGGGAGTAAGCTCTTCCTATCCTACCACATGCTCTTCCCTGGTTTATATGTTTTTTCATTACCTGTGGTTACCTGCTGCTGAACTATGAAAGGCTGACACATTTCTTAAGCTCACATTTATTGCCTTTATGAATTACTGTCTCTCCTTTCACAAACCAAAACTCAAAACAGCTCTTTTCTACTTCCAAACAATTCCTGAAAATATAACAAGCAAATCCCTTTTTATGTCCTGACTAACATTTTCCAAGTATCTGCACCATCTTTCCATAAAAACTGCCAGGGATCAGAAGATGAGGCCCTGAGAACCATTTCTCACAAAACAGCTTGTAGAGTTGGATTATTACAATAAGGTAAAAAAATGGGAAAAAGTGGTATAGGAAGAAAAGAAATATATAAATGTATATACAAACATACATATTTGGCCCTACAGTGGACAGCTCAGGAGAAACTGGGAAATAACAACCCATCTGAAAGCCTGCAGATAGCAAACATAAATCTCAAGGGAAGAACCTTTGTTGTTGGTGGTATATCACATCTGTTTTATGGATCAATAAACATAATATTTTTAATCTATAAACCCTCACTACTTACTTCACCAAGCTTAGTGTACAAAAAAAAAAAAATTCTTTACTACTTTTTCAGACGAATCATCTATATACTCTGAGAGACACAACTATTTCCAGACAAGGGTACTCATGGTTTAATGCCTGTGTGATAAAATAAGTTTTTCTTTCATGGGGTCATCTTAGGTATCATTGTTTTAGGATACTACTGAAAGCAGTTACTCTTTCGTTCTGCATATACATAAAATGTGTATGTGACCACACAGAGATGATAGTATAAATTCTGCATCACCTTGAAATATGTCATTTTAATTTATTTAAAATGTCCAAACTCTTTAATGTTTTTAAGTCAATTTTAGTATTATACAGGGTAACTACATATGATAAAAGAAACTGAGTACTGCAGACAAATTCACTGTCAATAAAATAAAAATATACATTACTCAATGTAAAGTGAACCCCCTGAAGACATAAATCTCTTACATTTATAGGAAATTAAATTGAAAAAAAAATTAAAATCTTTCTGTTGAAAGAACAAGATTAAGAGTACCACTTGCATTATCTTTTCCAAAATAGTTGTTTGATGTGATTGAATAGCCCAAGCACATTTACACTGATTAACAACAATAATGACAAAGTGCCACTTGCAGCATCCAAAAAAGACTCTAACATATAACAATAAAAGGACATAAGTGTGTGTCAGCCATGGGTATTCTTCCTAATTTATCCACTCTCCAAATGTCTTTGTTCATCAGGATTTCTTCTGCTCACCTTCTCTCTGCTGGTAGCTTTGCACAGACACAAGGGAAAACCAAGAAAAGCAACAGAGAGAGAAGCTGAAAGGCAGAGGTTATCTGATGCAGGGACAGAACACCAGAGAAAACAAAGACCCATCCTCTATGAAAACAAATATGGGGTTCTTCCTACTGTGAGAGCACACAGCCTAAGGAATGAAGAGACAGAAGGACCTTAGTATAAAAATAGAGGGGGTGATGGGAAATGTTAATTGTGTTTGCTGTAATGTGATTTTACTCAGCAGACATTGATCAAGTGCATGGCCTGCTATGAACACTGTGATGTACAAAGAAGTATGAGATATGATCTTTGCCCTGGAGAAGTTTGTATTCTCTTTTTGAAGCCAGAAAAACACACACAGTTAAGTAACAAGAGAAATTAGAATTTGATTGAGTGCTAAGATACATGTTAAGATAAGTGACACGGAAGTTCAAAAGAGGGCAAGGAAAGGCATTTTTTAAAATAAAGCACTTGACCTCGAACCAGAAAAACTGGCAAAATCTATCTAGGTACAAAGGCAGAGGAAGGACAAATCTAGAGAGAGCACAGTACAAGTGGTGCAGAGGTAGGATTGAGAAAGACCTGTAGAGAGACAATAAATAATAATTCAGTGTGACCAGAATAGTAAATTTCCACTTGGTTTTTATTTTTATTTTTTTGGAAAACTTTGAAAACCACATGGAAGAGTTAGAACTTTTTGAGTCTATTGAATGAATTTGAGAGGAATGATATGATGATTTTTGTGTAAAAATGGGCAGTAGAGATCAATTCAGGGATCAATTCTTAATAGGGGAAGACTAGAATATTGCCACTTTGGGAAGACAATTTTCTGATATGTGGAAATGTCCCATGGCATCGCAGGACCTTTTTTCCTGGTCTTGTCCATTAAATGTCAGGGTCCCCCATCAGTCACTACAACAACTAAAACAAAACAAAATACCCCTAAGTATTTTCAAACACGATTAGGCAGTAATAAAACTTCAGTTAAGAATCACATTTTACATTTAAGTAAACTGAAATATCAAAAACTCAAGTCACACACAGAGTTCAGGATCACAGCTCAGATTTCTTAACTCCTAATCCAGTATAAACTAGTGTTTTTAAAAGTAGACAATGACAGCCAAGAAGGATTGTAACAAAGAGAGATTTGAGAGAGAGAGGCTCTTAGAGACCACTGCCACAGACAAGATATAAGATTGTGAGGCCCTAAGTCAATGTGGCAAGAGAGAGAAAACAAAAGACACCCTATGGGAAGATGCTTCAGGGAAGTCAAGGGGGTAACTGTTAGCAGATGGGAGTCCCAGTTCTGGCTTCTCTGCAAAGGAGCTGTGTGTCATTGTGCCTTTCTTCCCTTTCTGAAGCCTCAGTTTTCTTATCTGCAAATAGAGACAAGGGGACTAGATGGCCACTAAAGTCTATTCCAACTCTGTAATTTTCAAAGTTGGTGAGCCTTGAATTATAGTTTATTAATAACACATAGGTAAGATAAGCAGGAAAACCAGGTGGTGAGAATGGTACGTTTGTCTCGATAAGTCGATAATGAGTATGAAAACAGCAAGACATCCAATTAGAATTGACAGTTAAGCAGATGGAAATATGAGATTCAGAAATAATCAATAAATGATTTCCATAGTCCATGATTTTTTTTGTACCATATAGCATGGAAATTGGGGAATTTGTTATAGATGTTTCTTAGACTGTAACCTTAGGAATCAATATTTTCTGTTCATCTTCATAAACCATTTGCTCGAGTATTGTTCAGTGGTTGATTTTTTTATCAACTGCATGTAAGGACAGAATTAAAATCAGTTTCTATATTCAGGATCTTAAATGGCAAAGTTTCCCCTTTAAATTCTAACAGTATGTTATTAATAGAGACACCATTAAATATCTTTTGGATTAGCCTTTACCTCACCTGAAATTTTTTCACACAGTTTCCTGAAAGAAGATATCAGCAATATAAAATTTTATACAAAAAGATATCATTATTTGACACATTAACATACATTTTAATACAGTGGTATAACTGTCTGTAATAAATTTAATAACCAACAAAACAGGTCTTATCTCTTTCCATAATGTCAAAATGAAATTGGATATAGAAATATGGAAAGGGCATATAGGACTCTTCTGTTAGTAAAGAAATCACTAAAGGTCAAATCTGGCTTGTTCATACTTCAATAAGCAATACAAATTAACATTAATGAGGAAGGATAACAGAAAACATAATTTTCATTTATTTTACCACTTTATCTTGGTCAAGTTAGAAAATCATTAGTAATAAAAAATTTCTGGAAGGGAACACACAGAAAAGCTTACTAGTAATTGCCTCAGGAAAGGGCAAGAATCTGACAGGGAAGAAAAACCTACTACTCTGAAAGCAGAAGACACTCTTAGTCATTCTTAGCAGTGAGCTTCTTTGATGACAAAAGTCATTTCGTTGACTCTGATGACACAGAGACATCGTCATTCAGGAAGCTTACCTTTAGGGAGGGTAACTTCTGTATTGTTTCTTTTTCACACACATTAACATTTAATCTTCATAAGAAATTTTTTGAGGCAGGTAGAGAATGTATTGTTATTCCTAATAAGAAACTGAGTTCTAGATGTGTAGCCAATAGGACCCAACAAGTCTGTAGAGTCTTCTGAGGCCCAACTAACCTCTATTATTTGTTGGTAGTCAGAAATTCAGTGGATGAAAAGAAACAAAGTTTAAGGCCAGTCTAAACTCCGTTTTTATTCTATAAACTACTTACTTCACCATCATTGCTCTTGCCTTAAACAGTCCAAACCTCTCTTTGATTTCTATCTATTAAAAATATGGAACACTTCACAAATTTGTGTGTCATCCTTGAACAGGGGCCAAGCTAATCTTCTCTGAATCTTTCCAATTTTCGTATTTGTGCTGCCAAAGCGAGCATTGCATTGCTTCTTAAAATTGGTAATTTTCCTCTTGATACAATGTAATCTACACTAGGTTATGGATTTGGTTGGAAGTTTTTAAAATTCTGACACCTATTGAAATTAATTTTTAAATTATAAACAACATATAATGAGACACAGATGGAAAATAAGTTAAAATCCCTTATCTGGAGTATTACCCTGGAGATACTCCCTGGCACACACAGAAGTAAAAAGTTGAATCATGCATTAATCATGTGGTGGTTTTGTATTCCAATTTACCATCGCAGTACCTTGTAGACAGTTTCCATACCATTAAAATTCTTCTATAATATTTTACCATATGGACTTACCATAATTTGACTCAAGCCTTTCTTTATACATTACACTTATTGCCCACTTGTACTATTATAAATATGGTGAACAACTCAAACAGAACTTTTTCTTTTGTTTACTTAAAAAAAGAACTTTGTTAATGATCTATTTTTAGAACACAAAAGGAATCCAGAGAGGAATGTAAATTCATCATTTGACCCTTTCCTCTGAATGCGCTAATTTTTTTTTTTTTTTTATCATCAGGTCTCCAGTGTTTTCAAGGAGAGCATTAGCTAATGATTAATCTAAATTCAGTCTTCAATTTTCAATTACAGCTTTAAAAAAAAGAAAAAAAATAACTAGTTTACATTTCTAAATTGCAACACAGAAGGGAAGCTTATTTACCAGTAGCTGAAAACTATTTGCTGAGCATATCTCTTGTTTTGTCTGGAGAGCTAAATGTTTCAAGTTTTCGCATTTACAATTATGATTAGAGTTATCTCAACATCAAAAGGAAAAATTTTAAAAGTAGTCCTTACTGCACACTGAGCTTTACCCAATCATGGAAGAATAGTCATAGCATGTTGGGGGAAAACACAGGACACGAGGGGCTCTCCTCTCTCTGTTCTCTCTCTCTCTCTCTCTCTCTCTCTCTCTCTCTCTCTCTCACACACACACACACTCACACACCCCTGATATACTTAGTAAGATAAAATGTGTCAAGTGCCAGGGGATTCCATGAACAATATGTCTGGTTTTAAATGGAAAATCCATTCTTCTAATCATTTTTGGTAATTAGGAAAGCAAATGTTATCATAATGTTTGCAGCGAAATACAAATCAGTCAGTTGGTTGATATGAGACATCCCTCAGAATGGGCCATTTAGTACCACTTCAGCACTACAAGAACCCTAGTACATACTAAATTCTAGCCCAGTCTCAGAATCTCAGAATCTCCTCCAATCATGCCTGAAATCATCTCCATCCCTACAAATTCCTGGCCCCTAGTGAGAAAAGGACATTTCTATCTAATCTTCTCATACTCTGGCTCTAGTTTGTGGGCCATCTAGTACCACTTCGCAATCACCTCCTTTACCCTTGGCAGACGTTTCTATGGCTCAGGGACCCCACAAGTCCTACCTGTTTCCTGTGTTGTTTCCTCCATCTCACTCACAGTCAACTTAAAACATGTATGTGAATCAATCATCAACCTTCAGAGTAACTGGCCTTCATCTGGTTTCTGAAGTTTTCAATTTGGCTTAGTTTTGCCAGTAAGCAGGTAACCTCAGGATGTAGTCACCATTATCCCATAAAGCATATTTCCAACACAAGAATTTCCCTATGACAGCTAGAAATAGAAGTGAGCCTCTTCCTGTTTCAAAGCCCAATTAATTTTGGGGCAATCCACCCACAATTACATACTTTGACTTGGGATATGACAGCAGACATCACCTGAGTACAGTGAATAGCCAAACCTTCTCAAGGTCTACTATCAGATCTAACTGCTTTCCAATTTCTCTCTGTAACTCATTACTTCAATAATCTTTAATTGAATTGTCTTTAAGAACCCTGCTTTTACAAGCATTAAAAATAGTTTAAACACAAATTAAGGAAGATGGACCTAGTTTCTTCCAAGGAAAAGAACTGTGTTATTTTAGTCCCAGAAATGCTTTAAATATTTAATCATTCATGGAGAAAAAAGAATTATGGGTACTCAATATTGCTTGTATTAATAATCAGCAAAGCTTTCTTTTATCACTTTTATCACTTTATCACTTTAATAGAGACTGGACAGTGCTGTTTGAAAAGTACCAGCTTCTAGATCTTGGTGTCTGGCTATATCAGCTGAAAAGAACTGAGTATTAATGATATAAAAGTGAGAAACTCACCAAAGTGGCATAGAATCTATTCCCTATCCTTCATTTAAGCCATGGGCAAAGAGAATGATCAGGGGAGAAAAAGGATGGATCTACTTCCAGAAGAGCAGTTCAAAGTCTGCTGCATACAGATAGTAAACTGGTAGCACATCTCTGCATGCAAAGAACATTATTTTTGCGTGTAGTATGGAAGAGGACCCAAAGGAAAACCAGCAATTACTGTGTCTTTAATTTTAAACAGTTTACTAAGTAATCTGTTCTACTTTGTCATCTGCAATATCATACATGGCCTAGTCTTAGGTCACCACTTTGGAACTGACTTGACATTTCTGGACTTTATAACCTAGGATCTCATTACCTCTTTAATTCTGAGTGAATGAATTGTATATTGGTATGAAAGAGAGAATTTATTATTTTCTTCTGGATATTTCAGCTCTTTCTAAGTATCTTAAAAATCTTCAAAATTCTTAAATGCTTATTAGGCTTATTTGGCATACTTTGCCAAAAATTATAGAATAATTATCTATATCTGATGGATGTGCTCTAGTATGGAAAATTTATACTGCCTCAGTTTAAATAGTTTACTCTGCAAAGGTCTTTAGGAAAAAGGATGTATATAGAATAATGGTAGAAAACTCATTGGCATGCTCTAGAACTTACGCAATTTATTAAAATTTAAAAGCGAGCTAAATTAAAGTTAGTCACCACAAATACCAGTTTTAAACTACGAAAGTTATTTATTCTGGGAAATTTTGTCAAAATGCTCAACCAAAACCAAAATATTGGACACAAGCTAATTGTATGGGAGTGGTAAATAGATGCTTTGCAGTCAAATATTACTTAAAAACTTTGTTCTTTCTCTTACGTTGAAAATTTGGAAAGAACTTAATTTTCTCTGATTTTCAGAGACCCTGTTTATAAACTGGGGTTAAAAATGCTCATCTTGTAGAATTTTGTGAGAATATGAGATACCATGTGAAGAGTAGCCAGCATAGAAAATGGAATAATAGGCATTAAAGAAAGAATGGCCATTTGAGTGCAATAAATGCTGTTTAGAAGAGCAAGTCCATTGTACATTCAGTTTTGAAGTTCAGTGCTACCTCTTGAAAATGAAGGTTATAAATGGACTTTACTGATAATACCTATCTAAAATTCATATTTAATCTGTTTCTTAATCTATTCAGTGTTTTTAACAGAGGAGAGAGAAATTCAATTCTTTAAAATTTTTTTAAATTAAATGTATTAGGGTAACATTGGTTAATAACATATAAATTTCAGGTATATGACTTTATATTATGAATGACATAGGTATACTCTATTGTGTGCTCCCCATCTGAAGTTTATTCTACTTCTGCCACTATGTATTTGAACCCCCTTTCTCTCTGGTAACAACCATTCTCTTCTCTGTAATATGTAAATTAGCTTTTTTGTTTTCATATTTTTTATTTGTACATTTTTGCTTTTGTTTTATATCCCACATGAGTGAAGTCATATTGTTGTTTTATAACTGACCTAGTTCACTTAGCTAATATCTTCTAGGTCCATTCATGTTGTTGCAAATGGCAATATTTCATCATTTTTATAGCTGAGTACTATTCCATTGTATATATGTACCACTTCTTTATCCAATCATCCATCATAGGACACTTAGGTTGTTTTCATGTCTTGGCTATTGTGCATAAAATTGCAATGAACATAGGGTACATATATCTTTACAAATTAGTGTTTTCAAAATTTTCAGGTAGATACCCAGAAGGATTGCTGAGTCATATAATAGCTCTATTCTTAATTTTTGAGGAGCCTCCATACTGTTTCCCATAGTGGCTGCACCAATTTACATGCCTGCCAGCAGTGTGAGAAGTTTCCTTTTTCTCCCCATTTTCTCTAAAATTTGTTATTTCTTTTCTTATTGATAATAGCCATTCTAACAGGTGTGAGGTAGTATCTCATTGTGGTTTTGATTTGCATTTCCTTTATAACTAATGATGTTGAGCATCTTTTCATATATCTGTGTATATCTTCCTTGGAAAAATGTCTATTCAGGTGCTCTGCCCATTTTTGTCAGATTTTTGTTGTTGTTGTTGTTGTTGAGTTGTATTAGTTCTTTATGTATTTTGGATAATATCTCCTTATCAGAGATATCATTTGCAAATATCTTCTCCCATTCAGTTGGTTGCATTTTTGTTTTGTTGATGGTTTCTTTTAGTGTATGGTAGCTTTTTAGTTTGATGTAGTCTCATTCATTTATTTTTTCTTTAACTTCCCTTTCCTTTAGGGTCAAGTTCACAAAATCCTCTCTGAGACCAAAGTCCATGGATTTACTGCCTGTTTCTTTTATATATTTTATTGCTTCATGTCTTATATTCAAATCTTTCTGCATCGTATGTTTTTGGCTTCTATGTCAAAAGTTAGTTGCCCATAATGTGTGATTTTATTTCTGGGCTATCAATTCTGTTCCATTGGTCTGTGTGTCTATTTTTCTTCCAATATCATACTGTTTTGATTATTGTACCTTTGTGGTACAATAATTTGAAGTCATGGAGTGTGACACCTTTGATTTGGCTCTCTTTTTGCTCAGGATTGTTTTAGCTATCTGAAAGGTTTTGTTCTTTAGCTATCAAAAATGCCATTGGGATTTTGATGAAGATTGGATCAAATCAGTATATTGCTTTAGGTAATTTGGCCATTTTAACAACGTTAATTCTTCCAATCTCTGACCATGAAATATTTTTCCATTTCTTTCTGCCTTTTTCAAATCGTTTCAACAATTGTCTTTTAGTTTTCAGTGTTAAGGTCCTTCACTTTGTTAACCTTATTTCTAGGTATTTTATCCCTTTTGTTGACATTGTAAATGGGATTGTTTTCTTCATTTCTCTTCCTGATATTTTGTCATTAATATATAGAAACTATTTCTTTATCTTGCCTGATTGCTCTGGCTAGGACTTTCAGTACTATGTTGAATAACAATGGTGAGAGTAGGTATCCCTGTCTTGCTCCTGATCTCAGGGAAAAAGCTTTTAATTTTTCACCATTGAGTATGATATTAGCTGAGGATTTGTCATATATGGCCTTTATAATGTTGAAGTACTTTCCTTCTAGACTGATTCTATGAAATGTTTTAATCATAAGTGAATGTTATATCTTGTCAAATGCTTTTTCTGCATCTACAGATATCATGATTTTTTTATCTTTTATTTTGTTAATATGTCATATCACATTGATTGATTGATTTACATATGTAGAACCATCCTTGCATCCCTTGTGTTATACTTTTAGTATGTTGCTATATTTAATTTGATAGTATTTTGTTTAGAATTTTTGGCCACAAGTTCACCAGATATATTGGGCTGTAATTTTCTTTCTTTCTTTTTTTTGTATGTTCTTGCCAGGTTTTGGTATCAGGGTAATAATGGCCTCACAAAATGAGTAGGAAGTATTTCCTCTTCTTCAGTTTTTTGGAAGAGTTCAAGAAGAAAAGATAATTAATTTTCTTTGAATGTTTGGTAGAATTCACCAGTGAAGCGATCTCATCCTGGACTTTCATTTTTTGGGAGAGTACTGTTTCAATTTCCTTGAAAATGATCGGTCTTTTGCAGTTCTTCATTGTTCAGCCTAAAAAGGTTATGTATTGCTAAGATATTGCCTATTTCTTCTAGGTTATCAAATTTGATGGCATATAGCCTTTCATAGTATTCATGTATAACCTTTTGTGTTTCAGTGGTGTTTGTTGTAACTTCTCTATAATTTATTATTTTATTTGAGTCTTTTATTTTTTAATGCTTAATGAGTCTAGCCAGAGGTTTATCAACTTTATTTAACTTTCTGAAGGACCAGACATTTGTTTCCTTCATTTATTCTGTTGTCCTTTTGTTCCATATTTTATTTATTTCCACATTAATATTTATTATTTTATTTCTTCTACTGCCCCTGTGCTTTGTATGTTTTTCTTCTTCTAGTTCTTATTTTTGTTTCTTTTGTTTTTACTTATTTTCTTTTTTTTTCTATTTAATTTAATTAATTATTTTTTTTGTGGTGACATTGGTTAATGAAATCCAGTAAGTTTCAGGTGTACAATTTAACAGTAAGGAATATGTATGTGTGTGTGTGCGTGTGTGTGTGTGTGTGTGTATATATATATATATATATGTATATGTATATGTATATATATATATACACACACACATATATATATACACATATATATAATCTGTATATAAATATATGTATGTATATTTCATTGTGTGTTAACCACCCATAGATTTCTTTCTCTTACCACATATTTGATCCCTTTTACCCTATCTACCTCACTCCTCTACCCTGCCCCCCTACACTCTGGTAACCACTAGTCTACTGTTCATGTCATGAATCTCTGTCCTATTCGTTTGTTGCTTTTAGGTTTATATCCCATATATTAGTGATATCATGTGGTTTTCAACTTTTTCTGTATGACTTATTTTGCTTAGCATGATTATCTTGAGGTCCATCCATGTTGTCACAAATGGCAGTATATCATCTCTTCTTATGGCTGAGTAATATTCCATTGTATATATGTACCACAGCTTCTTTATCCATCATCTATCATAGGACACTTCGGTTGCTTCAAGTCCTGGCCACCATGAATACTACCACTATGATATCAGTATGCAAATTACTTTTCAGATATGGGTTTTCAAGTTTTGGGGTAAATACCTAGTAGAGGGATTTCTGGATCATATGGTAGATGAATTCTTAGTTTTTCGAGAAACCTCCAAACTATTTTGCATAGTGGCTGTACCGATTTGCACTCCAACCAGCAGTGTATGAGGGTTCCATTTTTTCCACATCTCTCCAACACTTCATATGACTTGTCCTATTGATAACATCTATTCTAACCGTTCTGACAGCTGTGAGGTGATTCTACCCATTTTTTAATTGGATCTTTTTTGTTTTGTTTTGTTATTGAGTTGTATGAGTTCTCTGTATATTTTGGGTATTAAGCTCTTATCAGAGGCGTTACTTGCAAATATATTTTCCCATTCGGATGGTTGTCTCTTTACCTTGTTGATAATTTCTTTTGCTGTGCAGAAGCTTTTTAATTTGATATAGTCCCATTCATTTATTTTTGCTTTTATACCCCTTGCCTTTAAGGCCAAATTCATAAAATCCTCTTTAAGTCCAAGGTCTATGAGTTTAGTCCCCATGTTTTCTACTATACAAATTATTGTTTCAGGTCTTACTATCAGGTCCTTAATCCATTGTGAGTTAATTTAGGTGTCTGGTGATAAGCAACAGTCTAGTTTCATTCTTTTGATTGTGGCTTTCCAGTTTTCCAGCACCATTTATTAAAGAGACTTTCCTTTATCCACTGTATGTTTTTTTGCTTTTTCTGTCAAAAACTATTTGCCCATACAAATATGGGTTTACTTCTGACTCTCAATTCTTTTTTTTTTTAAGTTGATTGAGGTAACATTATATTATATAATTTTCAGGTGTACATTATAATTTGATATCTACATATTCTATTGTGTGATTACAATTCAGAGTGTAGTTTCCTTCAGCTACAGTATATTTGATCCCCTTTACTCACTTCACCCTACTCCTACTCCCCTATATTTGACCCCCTTTATCCCGTCTACTTCCTCCCTTCTCTCCCATCCCTTATCCTCTGGTAACCACTAGTTATTGTCCATGTCCATGAGTCTCTGTTTGTCTTGTTCATTTGTTGCTTTTAGGTTTATATAAGGAATATCATGTGATTTTCAATTTCTTCTGTCTGGATCCATCCTTCCTTCCTTCCTTCCTTCCTTCCTTCCTTCCTCCCTTCCTTTCTTTCTTTTTTTGTGAGGAAACCCTTGGTTGACCTCACAAATTACAAGGACCTTGTTAGCTTACAATTCCTTATTTTTTATTTTTTATGCCTATAGCACCTGGTCTTCCTAGGTGATCTCTCATCCAAGTACTAACCAGGCTCAATCTGGCTTAGCTTCCGAGATCAGATGGGATGGGGTTTGTTCAGGGTGTCATGGCCATAGACCAGTCTGGCTTATTTTGCTGAAAATGATTATATCGAGGTCCATCCAAGTTGTCACAAATGGCAGAATTTCATTTCTTCTTATGGCTGAGTAATATTTCATTGTGTATATGTACCACAGGTTCTTTAGCCAATGATCTATCATAGGACACTTCAATTGCTTCCATGTCCTGGCCACTGTGAATAGTGCTGCTATGAACATCGGTGTGAAAATATCTTTTCGAATATAGGTTTTCAAGTCTTTGGAGTAAATACCCAGTAGACTGATCGCTGGATCATATGGTAGATCAATGCGTAGTTCTTTGAGGACCCTCCATACTGTTTTCCATAGTGGCTGTACCAATTCGCAGTCCCACCAGAAGTGTATGAGGGTTCCTTTTTCTCCACATCCTCTCCAGCATTTGTTATTACTTGTCCTATTGATTATAGCTATTCTAAAAGGTGTGAGATGGCATCTCATTGTGGTTTTCATTTGCATTTCCCTAATAACTAGCAATGTTGAGCATCTTTTCATATATTTGTTGGCCATTTGTGTGTCCTCTAGGGAGAAGTGTCTGTTCAGGTTCTCTGCCCATTTTTGATTGGATCATTCGTTTTTTTGTCGTTATTGAGTTGTATGAGTTTTTTGTATATTTTGGATATTAGGCCCTTATCAGAGGTGTTGCTTGCAAATATATTTTCCCATTTGGATGGTTGTCTCTGTACCTTTTGACAATCTCTTTTGCTGAGCAGAAGCTTTTTCATTTGATGTAGTACCAATCATTTATTATACATTTATAAAATCCTCTTTAAGTCCAAGGTCCTTGAGTTTAGTTTCTATGTTTTCTTCCCATACATTTTATTGATCGTGGTCTTATATTCAGGTCCTTAATCAATTTAGAGTTAATTTTGATATATGGTAATAGACAACAGTCTAGATTAATTCTTTTGCATGGGGCCTTCCAATTTTCCCAGCACATCAAATGAAGAGGCATTCCTGTTTCCGCTTTTTGTTTTTGGCTTTTTTGTCAAAAATTATTTGCCCATGTAAATATGGATTTACTTCTGAACTCTCTATTCTGTTCTACTGGTCCGCGTGTCTGTTTTTCTGCCAATATCATGCCGTTATCATTATTGTCACTTTGTAGAATCATTTGAAATCGAGCAGAGTGATGCCTCCAGCCTTGTTTTTTTTCTCAGGATGGCTTTGGTGGTTTGGGGTCTTTTGTGTTTCCATACCAATCTGATGATTTTTTGTTCCTTTTTTAAAAAAAATGGTGATGGGATTTTGGTGGGGATTGCATTAAATCTGTACAATGCTTTAGGTAATATGGTCATTTTAACTATGTTGATTCTTCAAATCCAAGAACACGGAATATCTTTCCATTTCTTTGTATCTTCTTTGATTTATTTTAATAGAGTGTTATAGTTTTCATTATATAGGTCTTTCACATGTTTTGTTAGATTTAATCCTAGGTATTTTATTCTTTTTGTTGCAATTGCAAAAGGAAGTATTTTTTCCATTTCCTTTTCTGACAATTCACTATTAGAGTATAAAAATGCTATGGATTATTAAACATTGACTTTGTATCCAGAAACTTTACTATATTTGCTTATTATTTCTAGTAGTGTTCTTGTGGAGTCTTTAGAGTTTTCTATATAAAGAATCATGTCATCCACAAATAGTGACAGTTTAACTTCTTCATTTCCTGTTTGGATGCCTTTTATGTCTTTCTCTTGCCCGCTTGGACTCTCTTGGATCTCTAATGTTATATTGAATAACAGTGGCAATAGTGGATAGCCTTGCCTTGTTCCTGATCTTAGAGGGAAGGTTTTTATTTTTTCACCATTAGTATAGAGTTGACTGAGTGTCATATATGGCTTTTATCATGTTAAGATACTTTCTTTTTATACCAATTTTGTCAAACGTTTGGATAATAAATGTATGCTGTATCTTGTCAAAGACTTTTTTTGCATCTATATATGATCATATGATTCTTATTTTTTAATTTGTTTATGTGGTGTATCACATTAATTGATTTGCATATGTTGAACCAACCCTGTGCCCCTGGGATGAAGCCCACTTGATCGTGGTGTATAATCTTTTTAATATGTTGCTGTATTTGGTCATTATTTGGGATTTTTGCAACTGCGTTCATGAGAGATATTGGTCTGTAGTTTTCTTTTTTTGTGTTATCATTACCAGGTTTTGGTATCAGGGTGATAATATTGGCCTCATAAAATGAGTTAAGAAGTATTGTCTCCTCTTCAATTTTATGGAAGTATTTGATCAGAATAGGTATTAAAACTTCTTTGACTGTTTGGTAGAATTCACTGGTGAAGCGATCTGGTCCTGAAGTTTTACTTTTTGCTTGCTTCAATTTTCATACTGCTGATCATTCTATTTAGATTTTCCAGGTCTTCTTGATTCAGTCTAGGAAGGTTGTATCTTTCTAAGTATGTGTGCATTTCTTCTAGGTTATTAAATTTGATGTTATATACTTTTTTATAATATGCTGTTATGATTCTTTTAATCTCTGTGGTCTCTGTTTAATTCCTCCTCTTTCTTCCATGATTTTGTTTATTTGTGTCCTTTCTCTTTTTTCTTTAGTGAGTCTACCCAGGGATTTGTTAATTTTATTGCATTTATTTTTGTTGCATTTATTTTTTCTATTGTTTTTTGTTGTTGTTTTCAATTTCATTTATTTCTTCTCTAATGCTAATTATTTCTTTCCTTCTGCTGACTTTAGGCCTCATTTGTTCTTCCTTTTCTAGATTTTTTAGATGAAGCGTTAGGTTGGTTATTTGGGCTCATTCTTGTTTTTGGAGATAGGCCTGTAATGATATGAACTTTCCTCTTATTATCACTTTTGACGTGTCCCAAAAGTTTTGAGATGTTCTACTATCATTATCATTCATTTCTATTTATGGCTTGATCTCTCTTTTTATTTCTTCTCTGACCCAGTTATTCTTCAGTAGCATGTTGTTTAATCTCTATGTATTTGAGGTTCATCCTATTTTCTTTTTTCAGTTGATCTCCAGCTTCAAAATATTATGATCAAAGAATATGTTTGGTATGATTTTAACTTTTTTATATTTGTTGCATCAATCTCTGTGTCCCAGTATGTGGTCAATCCTTGAGAATGTTCCACGTGCACTAGAGAGGAATGTATAAGAAGCTGTTTTGGGATGGAAGGCTCTGTATATGTCAATTATGTCTAGTTGATCTAATGTGTCATTTAAGGATGTTATTTCCTTATACATTTTCTGTTTGGATGATCTATTTCTGACAGTGGGGTATTTAGGTCCCCTATTATGATACTGTTTTGTTTTGTTTCTCCCTTTAATTATGTTAATAATTGCTTTATATATTTTGGGTCTCCCTGATTGGGAATATAGATATTAAAATAAGTCTTACATCTTCTTGGTGCATGATTCTCTTTATCATTATGAAGTGTCTCTCAGTACCTTTCTTTACCTTTTTTATTTTGAAGTCTATTTTGTCTTATATTAATACTGCTACTCTCGCTCTTCTCTGAATGCCATTTTCTTGAAATATCATTTTACACCCTTTCACTTTGAGCCTATATTTGTCTTTGGAGCTGAGATGTGTCTCCTGGAGGCAGCATATGAGTGAGTTTTGTTTTTTGATCCAATCTACAATTCTGTGCCTTTGTGTTGGTGAATTCAGTCCATTTACATTTAGGGCGATTATTGGATTATGATGTCTTCTTATAGCCATTTTATCTTTTGCTTTCTGGCAGCTCAGTGTTTCCATTCTTTCTTGTTTTTGTGTGTATTTTGTTGTTGTTGTTGTTGATGTTCTTGGATTTTGCGGGTTTTCCTTCTGGTCCTTCCTGTTTTATGTTATATACTTCAGTTCTAAATCTTTGGTGTGTGGCTATGATTATGAATATGAAAAAAATAGTTATATAGATATATATAAACACTTTTCCATTATCTTCTGCATGTGCCTTATCTCCATTTCTCTTTGCAAATTTGGATCTTTGAATCCTCTCCTTTTCAGTCATTGTTGTCTCAATTTGTTCCCATGTATGCCTAGTGTTCATTATTTTCTTGCTATAGCAAATCTCTTATTTTGTAAGCTTATAATGCCCCTTTCTTAGTAAGGGTTGCACTCTCTGCTTCTATCTGCTTGCTAGTCGCCTTACTCCTAGTTATGTATCTTTTTTTTGTCATTTTGTTTTAGGTGAGGTGATCCCTTTCAGTATTTCCCGTAATACAGGCCTTGTAGTGGAGAATTTCCTCAATTTTTGTATGTCCGAAAAGGTCTTAATTTCTCCTTCATATCTAAAGGAGAGCTTTGCTAGATACATTATTCTAGACTGGTAGTTCCTTTCATCTGAAAGTTTGAATACTTGATTACACTCCTTTCTGGCTTGTGAGGTAGTGCTGAGAAGTCCAATAATCAACTAATGGGTTTTCTTTATAGGTTACTGCTTTGTTTTCCTTAGATGCCATGAGAATTTTGTCTTTGTTGTTGATTTTTGAATACTTTAATACAATGTGTCTTGGTGAAGGCCTTTTTGGGTTGAGATAATTGGGTGTTCTTTTGACTTCTTGAACTCCAAGCTCTAGCTCATTCCTTAGATTTGGGAAAGTCTCGTCAACTATTTGTCTGAAAATGCTTTCTAGTCTCTGCTCCTTTTCCTCACCTTCAATAATGCCCATTATTCTTATGTTTCCTCTCCTGAAAGTACAGCTAGTTCTTGTATTTCTCCTTCATTATTTTTCATTCTTCGATTTCTCTCTTCCTCCTTCCGATTTATTTCTAGATTTCTGTCTTCTATATCACTGATCCTTTCCTCCAATAGTCAGCTCTCTTTCTCAAGCTTGCTACTTCATTTTTCATCTTTCAGTGTGTTCTTAATCTCCAGAAGTTCTATTTGGTCTTTTTCAGGGTTTCAACTTCCTTGCTAAAAAACTGATTCTGGCGATCTAGGTGGTTTTTCAATTCCTGAAATTGTTGATAGGAATTATTTTGGATGTCGTTGAGATTTTTTCGGAAGTACCATCCTAAATTCTCTGTCATTTAATTCCCACATTTCTACGTCTGTAAGATTATTTTCTGGAGATTTTTTTCTTTCTTTCTGAGATGCCTGGTCACCTTGGTTGTTCGTGGTGTTTAATGGACTATTTCTCAACCTGAGTATCAATAGAACTGTATTCTGCTTTTTTCCCAGAAGTAAGATTTATTATATAAAAATTTCTCTTCAATCTATTGCAAAGATGCTATTTTTCTTTTGGTTTCCAGTAGTTGGCATGTAAGCCTCTTGGATCCCTGCTTTATATAAAGTCTTAATAATGCCTTTTATTTTTCTTATAGGTATTCAATCATGCTCACTACCCCCTGTCAGTGTTAGAGACATTTTTGGTAGCATTTATTCATTTTGCCCTGGGCCTCCACAGTATTCGATCTTGGAGCATGTAGGGCGAGGTGCTCTCTTGGTTGGGGAATACGGGCTGTGGCACAGACTCATGTTTTGCAACTATGGCGTGTATCAATCAACTGTTTTTTCTCTGCTGTCCCCACTTCTCTGTCATCCCTACTTCTCTGCTTTCTGCCTTCATTCCTATGCACTACCACTGCGTAGAGCTCACAACTCTCCCAGGCAGCGTTGTTTAGGGAAACTGCCACATCTTCTCCTCTCTCCATCCTCCTACAGGGAGCTGAGGCCGCAAGAGGCAGTTTCTTTGTTTCTCTTTGACTACCGCCAGTCTCCAGGAGTCTGAGCTGTGGTAGCTCTTATATGTAGACCCCATGCTTAGACGTGCTGGTTTGAAGTTTTTGTGTTTTTTGTTGAGTTTTAGATGTTCAGCTTATTGTTGTTTCAAGGGGAGAGATCTGGGGAGATCCCTCACTCCACCATTTTTTCTGACTTCACTTCTTCTAGTTCTTTCATATGTAAAGTTGGATTATTTATTTGAGATTTTTCTTGTTTCTTGAGGTAGCCCTTAAATCTATAATCTTCCCTCCTAATACCACTTTTGCTACGTACCAAAATGTTGATATTCATTGGCATTTATCTTTATGTCTCTTTGAGCTCTTTTATTTCCTTTTTGACCCAATAGTTGTTCACAGCATGGTATTTTATCTCCACACATTTGTGGTCTTTCTAGCTTTCTTCTAACTAATTTTCTTTTTCATACCATTGTGTTTGGAAAATATTCTTAATATGATTGTACCTTTTTACATTTACTACAATTAGTTTTCTGTCACAACAAATGATATATCCTTGAGAGTGTTCCCTGCGTACACTTGAGAAGAATGTATATTCTGTAATTTTGGAATGGAAAGTTATATAAATATTGATTATGTTCATTTGGTATAATATGTTGTTGAAGTTTATTTTTCCTTAGTGACTTTCTGTTTGAATGGTCTATCCATTACAGTCAATGAGGTATTAGGGTCCCCTACTATTAAAAAAAAAAATGTAAGAACCTCTTCTAATTATATTTTTGTCAGTTTCTCCCTTTAGGTCTGTTAGTCATTGCTTTATATATTTTGGTGCTCCCAGGTTGGTTGCATGTATATTGATGTGTTATGTCATCGTGATGAATTGTCTCCTTTATCATTATAAAATGTCTATCTTTATCTTTTGTTACTTTTTTATCATGAAATCTATTTTGTCTGATATAAATATGGCTATACCCACCTTTCTCTGGATACCATATGCTTGGAGTATTATCTTCCACCCCTGTACTTAGAGCCAGTGTTTTCCTTTGTAGCAGAAATGGGTCTCCTGAAGGCAACATACAGTTGGGGCTTCTTTTTTAATTTATCCTACTACTCTGTGCCTTTTGATTTGTAAGTTCAGTTTCTCATTTTCTCCATTGTTTCTTTTCTCTTCTGTTTCTGTCTGTTATTTTAGTTTGGCAGTTTCCTATGATGTTATATGTCTCAGCTCTAGGGTTTTGCCTTGTGATTACCATTAAGAACATATAAATAAAAGTCACGCATATATTAATCCTTTTTTTAATGTATCTTACCTTTATTTAATACCTGTGTACATTTAGTCATTTTTCTTCACCCTTTTTATGTTTTATTGTCATAAATTAACACATTTTATGCGAATTGTGTGAATTGATTTCTAAATCAATTTATGTGAATTGATTTCTAAATTACAGATTTATAATCTTTTTAAAATGCTTTTCCTCATTTAACTTTTATATTATAATTGTTTATTACCCTATTCTGAAGTAGGATTGTAATTTCCTGCTTCTGTGTATTTGTCATCTTACTCAAAGTTTTGCATACTTTTATCTTTTTTTTTTTTTTCCAGCAAAAGATCTCCTTTCAACATTTATTGTGATGCAGATCTCCTGGTGGTAAATCCCCTCAGCTTTTCTTTGTCTGGGTAGCCTTTATTTCTCCTTCATATCTAGAGGATAACTTTGCTGGATATATTATTCTTGGCTAGTGACTTCTCCTTTCATTATTTTGAATATTTCATTTTGTTCTCTCCTAGTTTGTAGTTTCTCCTGAAAAATCCTATGACGATATGATGGGGTTTCCTTTATAAGGTACAATCTTCTTTTCCACTGGCTGCCATGAGAAGTCTTTCTATGTCATTAAGTTTTTTTTATTATTATTATTAGTTTCAAGTATATAGTACATTGGTTAGACATTTATATAGTTTATAAAAACGATCCCCCTAATTGCTCTTTCTCTCTTCTAGCTTCCCACCCAGCCATTACATTAATGCTAATTGCATTCCCTATGCCATACTTCCCAATCCTGTGACCATCTATCAACTGCTAATTTGTACTTCTTTAATCCTTCATCCCATTCTCCCAGCCCCACCCCAAAACCCCTCTCCTCTAGCTATCACCATTGTCATCAATATTTGTGTGTCTGTTTTGATTAGTTTGTCCTTTTTGTTCCTTAGATTCCTCATATAAGTGAAATTATATGGTATTTATCTTTCTGTGTCTGACTTATTTCACTCAGCATAATAACCTCTAGGTCCATCCATGTCATTGCAAAGGGTAGTATTTCGTGTTTTGTTTTGTTTTTATGGCTGAGTAATATTTCACTGTATATATGAACCATAGCTTCTGTTGATGGGCATTCAGGTTGCTTCCATATCTTGTCCTTTGTAAATTGTGCTGCCATGAACATAGGTGTGCACAGATCTTTGCAAATTTTTGTTTTAGTTTTCTTTGGATAAATACCAAGAAGTGCAATTGCTGGGTCAAAATGTAGACCCATTTTTAATTTTTTGAGAAACCTCTATACTGTTTTCCATAGCAATTGTACCAATTTGCAATCCCACCAACAATGTATGAGGGTTCCCTTTTCTCCATATCCTCACCAACACTGTTGTTCTTTGATTTATTGATGATAGCCATTCTGACAGGTGTAAAGTGATATCTCACTGTGGTTTTAATTTGCATTTCTCTGATGGTTAGCAACCTTGAGCATCTTTTCATATATCTATTAGCCATTGGTATTTCCTCTTTGGAGAAGTAGATGTTCAAGTCTTCTGCACATTTTTTAATTAGATTGTTTATTTGTTTGTTTTTGTTGTTGAGTTGTATGAGTTCTTTACATATTTTGAATATTAATCCCTTATCAGATGTATCATTAGTGAATATCTTCTCCCAAATAGTTGGTTGTCTCTTTGGTTTGTTGATGGTTTCCTTTGCTGTACAAAACCTTTTTAGTTTGATGTAATCCCACTTGTTTATTTTTTCTTTTGTTTCCCTTGCCCAGGGAGATATATCTGAAAAGAAATTCCTGTTAGTAATATCAGAGAGTTTACTGCCTATGTTTTCTTCTAGAATTTTTATGGTTTGGGGTCTTACATTTAAGTCTTTAATCCATTTGAGTCTATTCTTGTATGCAGCGTAAGAATGTATTCCAGTTTCTTTCTTTCTTTCTTTCTTCCTTCCTTCCTTCCTTCCTTCCTTCCTTCCTTCCTTCCTTCCTTTCTTTTTTTTCGCATGTATCTGTCCAATTTTCCAAACACCATTTATTGAAGAGACTGTCTTTACTCCACTGTATATTTTTACTTTCTTTGTCATATATTAAGTGAGAGTATAAGCATGTATTTATTTCTGGGCTCTCTATTCTGTTCCATTGATCAATGTTTCTGTTTTTTTTTTATGCCAGTACCATGCTATTTTGATTACTGTAGCCTTAGTAGTATAGTTTGATATCAGGTAATGTGATACCTCCAACTTTGTTTTTTTATGGCTCCATATAAATTTTAGGATTATTTGTTCTAGCTCTTTGAAAAATGCCATTGGTATTTTGATAGAGATTGCACTGAATCTATAGTTTGCTTTAGGTAGTATGGCCATTTTAATCATGTTGATTCTTCCTAACTATTATCATGGTATATGCTTTCATTTATTTGTACCTTCTTCAATTTCTTTTTTCAATGACATAATTTCCTGAGAACAGGTCTTTTACCTCTTTGGTTAATTTGATTCCCAAGCATTTTATAGTTTTTGATGCAATTGTAAATAGGATTGTTTTCTTAATTTCTCTTAATGGAAGTTCATCATTGGTGTATAAAAATGCCACTGATTTCTGAATATTTATATTGTAACCTGCTACTTTACTGAATTCACTGATCAGTTCTAACAGTTTTTTGATGGAATCTTTAGGGTCTTCTCTATATAGTATCATGGCAGCAGCAAATAACAAGAGTTTTACTTCTTCCTTTCCAGTTCAGATGTCTTTTATTTCTCTTTGTTGTCTTATTGCTGTAGCTAAGACTTGCAATACAATGTTAAAGAGGAGTGGTGAAAGTGGACATCCTTATCTTGTTCTTGATCTTAAGGAAAATGCTTTTGTCCTTTCCCCATTGAGTATGATGTTAGTTGTAGGTTTGTCATATATGGCCTTTTATATGTTGAGGTATGTTTCTTCTATTCCTACTTTGCTGAGAGTTTTTATCATAAATGGATGCTGGATTTCGTTGAATACTTTTTCTGCATCTATTGATATGATCATATGGTTTTATCTTTTGATTTGTTAATGTGGTGTATCACATTAATTAATTTGCAGATATTGTACCAACCTTGCATCCCAGGAATAAATCCAATTCGATCATGGTGTATGATATTTTTAATATATCGCTGAATTCCATTTGCTAACATTTTGTTGAGGATTTTTACATCAATGTGCTTAAGAGATATTGACTTACATTTTTCTTTTTTTTATAATGTCTTTTTCTGGTTTTGGAATCAAGGAAACAGATGCCTCATAAAAGGAGTTTGAGAGGCTTCCTTCTTCATGAACTTTTTGGAATTGTTTGGGAAGAATAGGTGTTAATTCTTTTTTGACTGCTTGTTAAAATTCGCCTACGAAGCCATCAAGGAAAGAAAGAGAGAAGACTCAAATCAATAAAGTCAGAATCAAAAGAGGAGAAATAACTATGATCTCCACAGAAATACAAAGGATCATAAGAAAATACTGCGAGCAATTATATGCCAACAAATTGGACAATCTGGAAGAAATGGATACACTCCTAGAAACACACAATCTCCCAAGACTGAGTCAAGAAGAAACAGAAAATCTAAACTGACTGATTACCACCAATGAAATTGAATCAGTATTCAAAAACAGCCCAAAAAACGAAAGTCCTGGACCAGATGGCTTCATAGGCAAATTTGTCAATAGCTTTTACAAGTTTTAATCTAATATTCCTTGGAGAAGGTCTTATCAAATTAAGATAATTAGATCTTCTGTTAGCTTCTTAGATTCTAGGGTCTACATCTTTCTATAAGTTTGGGAAGTTCTCATCTATTAATTGTTTAAATAAGCTCTGTGTTCCCTTCTCCCTCCCTTCTCCTTCTGGTATATCCATTATTCTTATGTTGTTCTTTCTAATGGAGTCAGGTAGTTCTTGTAGAGTTCTTTAATATTTTTTAACCGATTTCCGATTTGGAAAAAAAAGTGTAGCTCACTATCAGCATTAATTTAATTTTACATAAACATGCTCTTCGAGGCTGAAGCAAATCTGACTGGATTTCAATGTGAAAATAAAATATAAAAACTGTTCTTGGAGTTATTTATAAACAGAACTTGTCTCTAATTCTAGTGTAACAGAACTGTATATGATGATCAGTATTTAATAATTTTTTGTGTTAGGTAAATTTCAAAGCACGGAACAACACAAAGTGGATCACCACATTCCACACAAAACTATCATATTTCTCTCCAGATCTTCTTAGTATCCTTGTCATTGTGCAAGCAACAAACTTTGCAGTGACCAGTTGGATTCTGTTTCCCTGATGTTGGTGATATACTCTTGGGGAAATGTCTTCCAGACAGGTGAAGAGGTGTGACTTCATCAGAGCATGGACTACCTCGAAGATGTTGCTGTCCTGGCTTGTAATGCTTTTCCAACATTCTTTCAATCAACGTCAGTATGAAGTTTACATGGCTGATTGTGTGCTCAGGATTGACCTTCTTGAACAGGATGTTGGAATTCAGCACTGTAATGTTTAGAAGGTGGTGAATGAATTTCTTATACCAAAACTTGTGCCTTTGTGCTCATTTGGATAAGAAATAAGCATCTGATCAGCTGAGTCCACCGCTCCCATAGTCTTGTTATAATCCACAATGACCCATAGCTTCTTAGTTTTCTTTCCATTTCTATTGTATACTTCAATCACAGTATCATTGTGGAATGTTGACAACATTGTCTCCTCCTTCTTGTCACACCATATCAGTGCCATAAGTTCACCACAGAATCTGGCAACAGTCGTCCCCTTTGCAATCCTTTTTTTCAGATCATTTGGCATATGTTTTCAGTTCAAACAAGCTGTCCCAACTACATCAGTCCTGTTTTGATGTAATTCTCTGAAAAGCATGGGAGATGTATAAAAGTTATCAAGGAAGACACAATATCCTTGGCCAAGAAGGTAAGAACCAAGGTAAGAATAATGTACGATCAGACCATCAGCTGAATCTTTTCAAATTCATACTGGGCCCTGTGTGAACAAGCACATTCCACTCATAATCAGATTTGCTTTCACAAAGTACATATAGCCTGAGACCAAATTATGCTCATTTCTTCCGGATGTACTGCTTCATAGCTAACTGCCCCTTGAAAAGCATCAGTGATTCATCGAATGCATTGTTTTTGTTTGGAGTATATACAGTTGAAAACTTATCTACAAGAAAGTTAAACACAGGTTTGATCTTCTGCAATGATATCTGGGCCTTGTTTGACCAGCGGATACGCAAGAATTGTTGACAAAATGCAAGTGCCAAAGCAAAAGTAAAACTCTTTCACCAATCATAATTTGCCTGAAATAAGGTATATCCAAAAGAGGCCTTGTCAACCAAAACATCTCCAGCTCAGGTTTCTGCACAATATCTTGCAGTAACATTATTGCAAAAAAGACTTTCAGTTCATCAGTTCATCATTGTTAGTGTCTTTCTGTTTATCCATTTGCAAAAATCCTTTCAGACTAGGTGGCTTGGGCATTCATATCACTGGTAAGTTTTGAAATCAATTACTCAGTAAAGAACAGTTCAAAATACTGCAGTGAGTCAGTGGTATCACTGACATCAACTTTTCTGCCAGGTGTGTCGGTAAAGCCATACCTTTGACATGGACTCATGAGTTGACCATTTCAGAGCATAACCTGAGTCAGCTGATGTAGGGCTTTTTCCATCAAATTCCAAATCGGAGTGATGCTTGGCTGTATAGTCTTCCAAAGCACTATCTGAAAAATCATCAGAATATTCTATTTCAGAAAAATCAGATTTGTCAAATGAATCTTTGACTAACAACTGTTCGAGAATGGTGTTAACATCACATTTGGGAACACTGCGTTTTCTAGGATTCAACATTATCAGTGATCGAGAATTACTATATTTTGTAAATGGAAATACCACTACTAAAAGCAGAATACTATAATAGAATGATGTCATTCGTTTCCAAAGACTATCAATATCTAGAGCAATGCAAAAGTAATAATTAAAGAGAGATATTTCGTGATAAACTTCGGGGGTAAGATTAGGACTGTAATCTGCAAATTATCTCAGAGTAAATGCTGCAGCTGCAAGTGCGGCTGGTGAGTATTCTCGGGGCAAACGGGACATGGGTTAATTGTCAGTTTTCTCTCTTCTTCCATCTGAGTCATTTCTAGACTTCTATCTTAAAGCTTGCTAATTTTCTCTTCTATCTGATCTGCTCTGTTTCCAATGCTCTCTAATGCATTCTTTATCTCATTTATTGAGTTCTTCAGCTCCAGAATTTGTTTGGTTCTTTTTCATAGTTTCAGTCTCTGAAGAGTAAAGTAGTCCTTTTTGTTCAGTGATATTATTTTTGAGGTGATTTAACTGCCTTTCTGAGTTTTCTTGTTATCTCGTTGAGCTTTTTCATGAGTGCAATCTTGAATTTTCTATTCAATCACAGTCTTCAATGTCTTTGATTTTGGTTTCTGGTGATTTCACATTCTTTCTGAGCTACATTGTTACCTTGGTTATTCATGGTACTTGATGGATTGTTCCTCAGCTTGGACATTTGAGTAGTAATTTTTTTTTCTTTTCTAAGTACTGTTTTGCTCTTAACAATTCAGCAGATCTTTCTTTTGTTTTCCAATAAATGGTGATATAGTGCAAGTTTTTGTTTTACATTACCTGCACTACTGACACCTCTAGGATATTGGGACACCTCTAGGATATTGGTGGGGAAGTTTCACATTGGTTGGGAAAATGCCCCATATTCCCTAAGGTGGTGAGCATCTCCTGTGTGTTCAAGTCATTTCAGCCTCATTGTACCATCTCTATGGTGCAATGTGGTGGGCAATGAGTATTTGGGCAATGTGAGTTCTTGCTGCTGACTCCTTGTAATCAGAAGCTACCAGCCGTGAAGTGCTATCTAAGGTATCTCCACTGCCTCTTTGGAATTCTACCTCTACCAGTTCTGCTGAAAGTGGGGGTGATGAGAGGGCAGGGAGGGGTGGGTTTATAAGACTGTGGCATGGCTTCTTAAAGTTAATGGCAGCTGTTAGTCTACAGGTGCCACACTGCTGCACCACAACTGGTCTCTGGGTTTAGCCACAGTGTATGCTGGCTACCCAGGCCAGAATTTTGCTTCTGTTCCTCCTACCCTCTGGGCTGCTATGGGGAGGGCTGTCTTCCAACTCCTCCATCACTAACACATCAGCTGAGACTGCAACTGACACCAGGATGCTGCCATTGTCCCTGTCTCTTCCCTTCCCCTTTTCCCACCTGCTCTACTCATTACAATACACTCACCTTCAGAAAGTTCAATGCATGGATCTCTCAGGCATTTTTGTGTGTTGAGTAAGGATCTTGCATTAAATTATAGTGGTCCTATTTGTTGTAAATTTTAGGGGAGAAATAAACGGGTGTTACTACTGCATCATGATGCTGATGTCAGAGTATTAATTCAGAGTATTAATATTCATGACATTTAGCACACTTTCTTAAAAACTATAACAGAAGTTTGGAGAAACATGGCAAAATGAGAGACATCCCCAGATCTCTTGCCTTGTAACAGCAATGAGCTGAACATCTAAAAATCAACAAAAAACACCCAAACTGCACACCAGTACGTCTGAGCATGGGATCTGCTCATAAGAGCTACAACAGGTCTGAACCCAGGGTGTCGGGCAGTGGACTGAAAGAAATAAAGAAGTTGCCTCTCACGGGTGCCAGAGCTCCCTGCAGGAAGATGGGGAGAAGAGAAGGTGCAGTGATATCCCTGAATAGCCCTACCTGGGAGTGCTGTAAGCTCCATCCAACCTGCGGCATGACCCAGTCATCAGGGCAGAAAGAAGAGAACCAGGACAGCACAGAAACATTTGATTTTTACCGGTCATGATTGCAAAACTGAGGCTGAGCTACAGCCTCCAACTCCCAACCCAGAGACCCTCCCCCATATCCTCCAAGACAGAATACCCTGAGCCCTAGGGGAATCAGAGCAAATGCTAACAAAATTGTTGCTAACATTGACAGGAATGAGGGTAGCGAGCATGATTAAATATCTACAAAAAAAAAAAGACATTATTAAGGCTTTATATAAAACAGGGATCCAAGAGGCTTACACACCACCTACTAGAAATCAAAAGAAAAGCACCTTCTTTGCAACAAGTTAAAGAGAGACCTTTATATAATAAATCTTCTTTCTGGAAAAACAACAGAATACATTTCCATTAATGCCCAAGTGGAGAAATAGTCCATTAAACACCACGAACAACCAAGGTGACAAGGCATTTCAGAAAATAAAAAATCTTCAGAAAATAAGCTTACAGACATAGAAATGCAACTTAAATGACAGAGAATTCAGGATGATACTTCTGAAAAAACTCAGTGAGTTCCGAAACGAGTAATATCAACAATTTCAGGAATTGAAAAAAAACACCTAAATGAGCAGAGCAAAGAGATTGGAACCCTCAAAAAAAAAAGAAAAAAAAAAAACAGAATAGATCTTTTGAGATAAAAAATACACTGCAGAAGTTGAAAAATGAAATAGCAAGTTTGGAAAATATCAGTGATATGGAAGACAAAAATCTAGAAATAAATCAGAAGGAAGAAAAGAGAAACCGAAGAATGAAAAATAATGATGGAGGAAGTGGTTCCATAGTGTAATGGTTAGCACGTCTGCTTTACATGCAGAAAGTCCTGTTTTTGAGCCCCAGTAGAGCCACAGTCCATGATCTATGGCCATGCCACCCTGAATAAGCCTAATATCTGATCTTGGAAGCTAAGCAGGGTTGGGCCTGGATAGTACTTTGATGGGAGACCACCTAGGAAAACCAGGTGCTGTAGCCATAAATAATAATAATAATAAATAATGAAAAAAATAATAATGCAGAAATACAAGAACTAGCTGATACCATCAGAAGAGAAAACATAAGAATAATAGGCAAGAAAAAGGAGCAGGGACTAGAAAGCATTTTCAGACAAATAGTTGACAAGAATTTCTCAAATCTGAGGAATGCACTGGAGTTTGGAGTTCAAGAAGTCAACAGAACACTCAATTATTTCAACCCAAAAAGGGCTTCACCAAGACACATTGTATTAAAATTATCAAAAATCAATGACAAAGATAGAATTCTGAGGGCCACCAGGGAGAAGAAAATGATAACTTATAAAGAAAAAACCATTAGATTATCAGCGGACTTTTCAGCACTACATTACAAGCCAGAAAGGAGTGGAATCAAATATTGAAAATACTAAATGAAAGAAAATACCAGCCAAGAGTACTGTATCCAGCTAAGCTCTCCTTTAGATGTGAAGGAGAAATTAAGACCTCTCCAGACATACAAAAATTATGGGAATTCTCCACTACAAGGCCTGCACTACAGGAAATACTGAAGGGGATCAGCTAACCTAAAACAAAATGACAAAAACAAAATACATAATTAGGAGTAAAGTGACTATCAGGCAAATAGAACCAGATGAGTACAACCTATACTAAAAACAGGGCATTATAAGCTTAAAATAAGAAGAGAATTGCTATATCAAGATAGTAATGAATGTTCAGAATACATAGGGACAAGTTGAAAAAGCAATGACTAAAAAGGAAAGGATGCAAATTTCCAAATTTGCAAACGAGAATAGAAATAAGGCACGTGCAGAAGAAAACAGATGACTGTATATATACATATATACATATACATATGTATATGTATATATGTATATATACAGTCATCTGTTTTTCATATTTGTGATGGTAACCACACACCAATAATTCAGAACTAAAGGTTATAATATAAAACAAGAAGAACCAGAGGCAAAACACACAGAAGCTAACTTAAATAAAAAAGACAGAAACACAAGGACAAGGAAACAATGGAAACATTGAGCTACCAGAAAGAAAAAGATATAATGGCTATAAGACCTCATATTTTAATAATCACCCTAAATATAAATGGACTGAACTCACCAATAAAAGGGCACAGAGTTGCAGAATGGATCAAAAAACAAAACACAATATACTGCCTCCAGGAGACACATCTCAGCTCCAAAGACATACAGACTCAAAGCAAAAGGGTGGAAAATGATATTTCAATCAAAAGACATTCAGAGAAAGTGGAAGTAGTGGTACTAATATTGGACAAAATAGACTTCAAAATAAAAAAGTTAAGGAAAGATCCTGAGAGACACCTTATAATAATAAAGGGAATCATGCACCTAGAAGACATAATACTTATTTTAATATCTATGCTCCCAATCAGAGAGCACTGAAATATGTAAAGCAATTACTAACAGGACTAAAGAGAGAAACAGATCAAAACACTTTCATAGTACGGGGCCTAAATACCCCACTGTTGGAAATAGACAGATCATCCAAACAGAAAATTAATAAGGAAATAATATCTTTAAATGACACATTAGACCAACTGGACATAATTGACATTTACAGAGCCTTCCATTCCAAAACAGCTGCTTATACATTCTTCTCTAGTACACATGGAACATTCTAAAGAATGTTCTGTGTCCCACATACTGGGACACAGAAATAGCCTCAACAAATATAAGAAGGTTGAAATCATACCAACCACATTCTCTGATCATAATGCTTTGAACTAGAGATCAACTGCTAAAAGAAACCAGGAAGAACCATGAATACATGGAGATTAAACAACATGCTCCTAAATAATAACTGGGTCAGAGAAGAAATAAAAAGATAGATCAAGAGATACATAGAAACAAATGAGAATGTTAGCACAACATATTAAATTTTGGGACATGTCAAAAGCAGTTATAAGAGGAAAGTTCATATCAGTACAGGCCTATCTCCAAAAACAAGTGAGCCCAAATAAACAACTTAATGCTTCATCTTTAAAAACTAGAAAAGGAAGAACAACTAAAGCCTAAAGTCAGCATAAGGAAAGAATTAATCAAAATTAGAGCAGAAATAAATGAAATTTTAAAAAAAAATAGAAAGAATAAATGCAACAAAAGCTGGTTCTTTGAGAAGGTTAATAAAATTGACAAACCCTTGGATAGACTCACTAAAGAGAAAAGAAAAAGGACACAAATAAACAAAATCAGGGATGAAAGAAGGGAAATTACAACAGACATCACAGAAATACAAAGGATCATACAAGAATACTATAAAACTGTATAACACCAAATTTACTACCCTAGAAGAAATGGATCAGTACTTAGAAAAATACAAACTTCCTAGACTGACACAAGATCTAAACAAACTGATCAGCAGTATGGAAATTGAAACAATTATCAAATATCTACCAAAATGTAAAAACCCAGGACCAGATGGCTTCACCATTGAATTCTATCAAACATTCAAAAAAGATTTAATACCTATTCTCCTCAAAGTCTTCCAAAAAATCAAAGAGAAGTCTATACTTCCCAACTCATTTTATTTGGCCAAATTACTCTAATACCAAAACCTGGTAAAGATAATATAAAAAAGAAAACTAGAGACCAATATCTCTCATGAACACAGATGCAAAAATCCTAACTATGATACTTGCGAACCAAATTCAGCAACATATTAAAAAAGATTATACACCACAATCAAGTAGGCTTCATCCCAGGGGCATAGGAATGGTTCAACATATGCAAATTGATTAATATGATACACTACATAAACAAATTAAAAAATAAGAATCATAATATCATATCAATAGATGCAGAACAAGCCTTTGACAAGATACAGCATCCATTTAACAAAATTGGTACAGAAGGAAAATACTTAACAAAATATTTAACAAAACTGGTACAGAAGGAAAGTGTCTTAAAATAATAAAGGCCATATATAACAAACACTCAGCCAACACTGTACTAATGGTGAAAAAGTAAAAACCTTCCTTCTAAGATCAGGAACAAGGCAAGCCTGTCTACTATCACCACTGTTATTCAATGTAACAGTGGAGGTCTTAGCGAGTGCAATTAGGCAACAGTAAGATATAAAAGGCATCCAAATAGCAACGAAGAAGTCAAACTGTCACTATTTGTGGATGACATGATTCTCTATATAGAAATCCCTAAAGACTCCACAAGAACACTACCGGAAACAATAAGCAAATACAGTAAAATCTCTGTATACAAAATCAACATTCAAAAATCCATAGGGTTCCTATACTCTAATAATGAAGCGTCAGAAAAAAAATGGAAAAAGTAATTTCTTTTGCAATTGCAACAAAAAGAATAAAATACCTAGGAGTAAATTTAACGAAACATATGAAGGACCTATATAATGAAAACTACAAGACCCTATTTAAAAAAAAATCTAAGAAGATACAAAGAAATGGAGAGATATTCCATGTTCTTGGATTGGAATCAACATAGTTCAAATGACCATATTACCTAAAGCATTATACAGATTTAATGCAATCCCCACCAAAATCCCATCAGCATTTTTTAAAGAAAAGGAACAAAAAATCATCAGATTGGTATGGAAACACAAAAGACTCCAAACTGCCTAAGCCATACTGAGAAGAAAGAATGAGGCTGGAAGCATCACTCTGCCTGACTTCAAATTATTCTACAAAGCGACAGTAATCAAAACAGCATGGTGTTGGCAGCAAAACAGACACATGGACCAATGGAACTGAATCGAGAGTTCAGAAGTAAACCCATATTTATGCGGGCAAATAATTTTCAACAGAAAAGCCAAAAACATACAGTGGAGAAAGGAAAGCCTCTTCATTAGATGGTGCTGGGAAAATTAGAAGGCCCCATGCAAAGGAATGAAACTAGACTGTTGTCAATCACCACACACCAAAATTAACTCTAAACTGATTAAGGACCTGAATATAAGACCAGAATCAATAAAATGCATAGAAAAAAACATAGGAACTAAATTGAAGGACCTTGGACTTAGAGGATTTTATGAATTTGACCTCAAAGGCAAGGGAAGTAAAAGCAAAAATAAATGAATGGGACTACATCAAACTAAAAAGCTTCTACTCAGTAAAAGAGATCTTCAAAAGGTACAGAGACAACCATCCAAATGGGAAAATATATTTGCAAGCAACACCTCCGATAAGGGCCTAATATCCAAAATATACAAAAAAACTCATACAACTCAATAACAACAAATAAATAAATGTTCCAATCAAAAAATGGGCAGAGGTCCTGAACAGAAACTTCTCTGTAGATGACATACAAATGACCAACTCGTATTTGAAAAGAAGCTCAACATCGCTAGCTATTACAGAAATGCAAATGAAAATCACAATGAGGTACAATCTCACACTTGTTAGAATAACTATAATCAACAGAACAAGTAATAACAAATGTTGGAGAGGATGCGGAGAAAAAAGAACCCTCATACACTGCTGGAGGGACTGAAAATTGGTATGGCCAATATGGAAAACAGTATGAAGGGTCTTCAAAAAACTAAGCATTGATCTACCATATGATCCAGCAATCCCTCTACTGGGTATTTACCCCAAAGACTTGAAAACCCATATCTGAAAAATATTGACACACAGATGTTCATAGCAGCACTATTCACAGTGCCCAGGACATGGAAGCAGCTGAAGTGTCCTATGATAGATGATTGGATAAAGAAGTTGTGGTACATATATACTATGGAATATTACTCAGCCATAAGAAGAGATGAAATACTGTCATTTTCAACAACATGGATGGACCTTGAAATAATCATATTAAGAGAAATAAGCCAAACAGAAAAGTTTCAAAATCACATGATATCACTTATATGTGGTATATAAACCTAATAGCCACAAATGAACAGGACATACAAACAGAGACTCATGGACATGGACTATGGACTAGTGGTTACCAGAAGGTAGGGATTTGAGGGGAGAGGGGAAATAGATGGGTTAAAGGGGATCAAATATGTGGTGAGAGAAAGAACTCTAACTGTGGGGGGTGACCACACAGTGTAAATATATATATATATATATTTATATATATATACACCTTACTGTTAAAATGTACAGCTGAAACTTAATATATATATATATACACCTTACTGTTAAAATGTACAGCTGAAACTTAATAGATTTCGTTAACCAATGTCACCATAAAAAAGTTAATAATAAAAAAAAACCATAATAGAGCACATCAATCACTCAGTAATATTTTAAAAACTTGGTTATTT
The DNA here is from genome assembly GCF_902729225.1 of Pteropus medius. Classification (NCBI taxonomy): domain Eukaryota; kingdom Metazoa; phylum Chordata; class Mammalia; order Chiroptera; family Pteropodidae; genus Pteropus; species Pteropus medius. The sequence continues at coordinate 15,093,083 of NW_024352787.1, read as the reverse complement.
AGCACCACTCAAGGATCAACTCTTTATTGGTTTTTTAACTTAGGTGATGTCAGAGTCTTTTACCCTTCATATTGAAAAATTGGCATTAAAAGACCATCTAAAATTGGTGACATTTCCAATGCTAATAATTTTATTTTGAAATTAGGCTTCAGAAGTCTCTAGAAACAGAGGAGCCTCTCTACTGGCCAAGCCAGGGCACAGCCTAGTAGCTGCTATACGAAGTCAGCATCTGTATGAGTCATTGCCACTAGGTATGTATCATGCTTTTTGAACCCGTGGATATCCAATACTTAATCTTTTTTTTTTTTATTGTGAATCCTTTAATATTGAGAATTCTGTGGGTTTTTTTTTTCTCTTCTTTTATGGTATAGTCTTCTCCCCTTCTCTTTGCTCCCATCCTCCCCTCCCTTTTGCCTCTTTTCCCTTTCCCCTTCCTCCTCACTTTATCCTCTCTCATACCTTCCTTCTTCCTACTCTTCCATTCTCACATCCCCCTTCTTCTTCATTCCACTCAATGATTTGTTAGCTGAATCCAGGGGAGCATAGTTCAATGAAGTGATGTATTTTGTTGCTGTTAATTACAGTTTTTAATTTAGACCTCTCTTCTCTTGTGTGTATGTGGATGTCAACACAGTCTTTGTTTCTAACCTCAGCTACCTCTCTTTAAAACACGTCACTTGTATTAAGGGAAATGAGGTGAGAGTCTAAATGGATTTGGATAGTTCCATTATGACTACTGAGAAATCAACCCGTGGCCACAGGTCATAAGTTTCAAGTGCTCAGAAAATGATTTCTTTGAACTCATAAACTATGAGTTCTAAGTAACTATGGCATAATGACCAAGAGAAGTTGAAAGGAGAAGAATGAAACTCCTTTCATGGAAGATCTACTTTATTTTTCACCTCTTCACGTGGGAATGAGTTAACACCCAGTTAAGTTCCTGGAATATTAAGATGATTAACTTAGATCTAGTTCACTTTTGATCTGATTGTTTAAAAATAATAATGCTATTATATAACAGAAAGAAAAAATCCTCTAGATCTTACATTTTTTGATGAGTATATTACCTACTCTTCAAACTTCTATATTAATTCTTGTATAAAGCAGCCACCTTCCAATCATCAGAGAAATGATCTCTGAACTGCAGACTCAACCACAACTCTTCACATCTGTCTGTTTCAGCATATAATGACAAGATTGTGGCATTTCTTCGCCAGCCAAACATTTTTGAAATGCTACAAGAGCGTCAGCCAAGCTTGATGAGAAACCATGCACTCAGGTAGGCGAGTATCCCTCACCCTTCTAACCCCATATCTCTCTATCTATTTTTACAGGTGGGATACCTCTGTGAAGAGAAATGGGCAGAAGTTACTGATGCATTTTATCTATGCACTTAAATTATAATTTGAATCCTCAAAATGAAGGGGCCAGGGGCTTCTAAGTTTCTCAGAAGTGTCATAATCAGAGATAGTTGTATTGTCAGGTTACATATCATTTATATGAGGCTAAAATTATTCCCATTAATTTGGAGGGAAGCACAGAAAAGGAGCAAAATAGTTTTAAATAAGTTATTTATGTAAAGCATCATATAAATTTCTATTTTTGAAATATAATTGTTTAATGGTAAACTAGATATTAGATGACCATATTCAAATATAAACAAACAAGCAAACAAAAAGTAGCATATATATTCTAACTACTTAAATTCTATTGTCTATATGGTCATTTTTGAACAAAAGTCTCTGAAACTCTGAATCACTTCATTTGGAAGGGATAGCCACCCAAAGAGGTTAAAAGAGAAAATATTCTCTGAACTTAAATTCCACTTTCTCATCAAGATATTCAAATATCTTTCTTCTTCAGTTTACTACCCAGAATTTCAAAAGCTGGTGCTGCATAGATGTCCCCTTGAAGTTTGAATTCTTGCTCAAATAGGAACTAACAATCAAGGCATGTTATAAAATCCTCTACACTTAATTTCCTCATCACTAAAATAGGGTCACATTGTGGGCATATTGAGATGCTTTAATGGCTATATATATAAAAGAAAAGGCAAGGTGGACAAGAATGAAATCGCCTCCTATTTGATGGTCTTCTAAATCTGTCTGACAACTATAAAACTCTACTTTATATGACTTCCTCAATTAATCACCAGTGTTTGAAAATACCCTCTTTGTTATCCAAATCCTTATTAATCCTGCTAATATATCATTTACTATTCTTTCCTCTCCAACACTCTCTTGTTGATATCTTTTTTTAAAATCTGTGTTTTTACCTGTATAAATTAGAACCAAGATCCTCCAAACTGCCTGTTATAATCTCAAATCCTTCTGTTTTCTTCATCCCCACATCTAAATATTTATCTTCTCACTTTTTCTTTTCCATCCCTTTTTATTCTCTTCTCTCTATCATGGCCAATATTTGGATCCTCTTTATTTCTCTTCTGGACTTTGCATGGGTCTCTTAAAAGAAATCTCTTATCACCCTACTATAACCAGAATTATCTTCTTATAGCACAGATTAAATTGCATAACTCCAGCTCTTCAAAAAAATCTTCCATGATTTCCATTGTATACAGAATAAAGTTAAAAATTCTAAGCATAACTACTATGGGCTCCAAAGTCTTGCCTTAACCTAACTCTTTATCCTGTGCTAGGTGTTGTTTTTTTTTTTCTTATGGTATCTTCCATTTTCACCAAGTAGGCTGTGTCCTCTCCTACCTTTACCCTTTCTGGAATGGCTCCTCTATTTAGGTCATCTCTGCCTGTTCCTGGATGTGATGTGAGTGCGAGGCAGCTCAATTTTAAAGGCTCAAGAGTTAAAAAAAGAAGTACCTCTCCCCATGATCCTGTCTAGAGGAAGAATTTACTGCTTCTTCTACAGTCCTCAAGTGAGGACAGTGACCACCATTCAGCCATTGCTATTCTCATGGAGCCATGGATCCACTGTCTTGGGTCCACAAAGCCAGTTGGTGGATGAGAGGGTAGAAGATGAGTTCTCTGAAACTGTTTTCAGACAATAGTGAGTCATAAGGAAATCACACATAGAGGGAAAAGATGGAGCCTGCGAGTCTGGTGCTCCTTACTGAGCAGCGCCAAGGCTCACACTGGTGGTAGCTGACTTGTTTCTGGTGTTGTTTCTTGTGGAAACTATAAGCACAGCATCTGAGGATTGCTTGCTGAATCTTGATAGGTGTCTTCAAAGGGTCATAGGGTGAGGCTAAACTTGGCCTGCAGCCGAACCCCTCTCAGGACTGTGCCACTAGACACCTACTACACAAAGCTGCACTAATAAGACCGGGAGACTTAAGAGCTCTGGTAAGTACATAGAAACAGACACAGAAAGGCAGCCAAAATGAGAAGACAAAAAAGCAGAAACCATATGAGAGAACAGAAGAGAGATCCAGGAATAATGGAGTTAAGCAATCTAACAGATGCAGAGTTCAAAACACTGGTTATAAAGATCCTCAATGAATTTAGGGGAAATGTAGATGAATTCAGTGAGAACTCTGACAAAGAGATTAAAAAAAAACCATAAAAATGGAAATGGAAATTATAAAAAGGGAACCAGTCAAAAATTAAGAACAGATTATCTAACATGAAGAGTATATTAGAGGGAATAAACAGAGTGGATAAAGAAGTGGATCAAACCACCAATATAGAAAATGGGGAAGCTGAGGACACTCAATCAGAATGGCAAGAAAAAAGAAGCCAAGACTATAATAATAATTTAAGGAGCCTATGGAACACAATTAAATGTAAAAATATCTGTATCATAGGGATACCTGTAGGAAAACAAGAAGTTGAAAAGCTATTTGAAGACTTAATGATGAAAAACTTTCCTAATCTGGTGAAGGAAACAAATATACAACCTAAAGAAGCTCAGAGTTCCAAAAAAGATGAATCCAAATAGGCCCACAACAAGATACATTATAATTAAAACGCCAAGGATTAAATACAAAGAGAGAATCTTAAAAGCAGCAAGAGAAAAGCAGTTAGTTACCAACAAGGGCACCCCCATAAGACTGACAGCTGATTTCTCAAAAGAAGGGCTTGGCACAAAATATTGAACGTGATGAAAAGCCAGGATCTACAACCACAGCTGTCATTTAGAGTCGAAGGACAGATGAAGATCTTCCTAGACAAAAATAAGCGAAAGGAATTTATCAAGACCAAGCTAGTATTACGGGAAATGTTGGAGGGACTTCTTTAAGAAGGAAAAACATGTATCAAAAACAAGAATAAAGAATGGTAATAACTACATTCCTATCAACAAGTACCTCAAATGGAAAAGAAGTGCTTCAAGCAAAAGACAGGGTATCTGAATGGATAAGAAAACAAGAACCCTACATATGCTGTCTACAAGAGACTCACTTCAGATTAAAAGACACACACAGACTAAAAGGAAGAGGATGGAAAAAGATATTACCTTAATCAACCTAGAGGGTATTGTGCTGAATGAAATGGGTCAGATAGAGAAAGACAAATATCACATGATTTCATGTACTTGTGGAATCCAAAGAACAAAATAAACAACAACAGCAACAAAAACAGAAATAAACTCATAGATACAGAGAATATTTTAATGGCTATTAGATGGGAAAGGGGTTGTGGGGGATGGAGGAAAAAAGGCAAAGGGATTAATAAATGGATTATAAATGAATAGTTACAGAATAGACTTAGAGATGTAGAGCGTAGCATGGGTAAGATGGTTAATAATGTAATAAATACGTAAAGGGGAAGAGATGTACTAGATTTAGTGGGGTGATCGCTTTGTCAGTTATGTCAATATTTGATCACAATGCTGTATGACTAAAACTGGTATATAATTTTATGCCAACTATAATTGAAAAAAAACTCATTTAATTGTACAATGTAAATACGAGCAACTAACTGTCCATTATATTTCAATAAAGCCTGAACAAAAAAAAGACAGAGCAGAGGGACTATGCAGGAGACTATGATATTAATTTATTTGAGAGATGATGGTCATGTGGATGATGGTAGAGCATGGATGGAGGAGAGAGAGCTGCTTGTGGCGATATTATGAATACGAAAACAATAGAAGCTAATGACAGCTTGAACATGAGGGTGAGGATCTGAGAGGAATGATAGCCAGGTGTGGAGCTTCTGCAGATCAGTGGATAGTATCTGTCTTAGTCCATTTGGGCTGCTATTACAAAATACCACAGACTGAGTGGCTTATAAAGAGCTTACAGTCTGGAGACTGGAAGGCCAAGATTAGGGTTCTATCATAGAGTGAGAGTCTTCTTCCAAGTTACAGACTTCTCATACCCTCACATGGCAAAAAGGACTGACTATAGAGCTCTCTAGAATGTCTTTTATAAGGACACTAATCTCATTCATGAGGTTTCTACTTTCATGACCTAATCACATCCTAAAGGCTCCAACTCCTAATACCAACGCATTGGGAGTTAGGATTCCAACAAGCAAAAGAAAGAAAAAGTTAAATATTTTTTTTAAAAAAATCAGTCCCTAAGTCTTCTCAGATTTTTCTCCTTCACTTCGAGAAAGAAAAAATAATATCTTTTAAGCATGCATACAATGAAATGATTATTGGCTATGGAATTTGTAATATTCAAATATTCGAATGTCAGAGATATCAATTGCAAGGTTAATTTGATCAAAATAAATGATATTTATCCATAGACTTATTGGAATAATTTGCCAGGTTGGAAATGGAGGTTATGAAAAAATATCAGATGCATGAAATATAATCAAACAGAGAGAAATTGATGCCTGTGCTCAGACCAACCTCGGAAACTCATGCGTTCTGGAAGCCAGACTCTCTTTAAGCCCAGCATGCCCATATATATTTTTCATCAGACCTAAGGTTTCTCAAGAGATGATCCCTTACTCTCTTTTTCTGGCTTCCAAGATGTCAGGAGCCCACGATAACCCTTCAGCAGCTTTCCTTACCCAGCTCCACTCCTGACTGTCATAACTATTCAGTCTATCTCCTGTAAGTGGCCATCTGTGTTTCTACTAGATGAAAGCATAAGAAGGACAGTTTTATAACCTACCTTTGTTGTGTTCCTTAGCTTCTGTTTCTATGTGAGTCTGAGGAGAGGTGATCCCTTGTAGAGCATCATCAGAATATGCAGCATGAACTTAAAATACCACAAAATACATTGGACACTAAGACATTACTGTTCAGCTACATTGGAAGAGAAAAAAGGAATTAGAAAAGGATTCATTCCATATCTTATATGTTGATGTGTAACTCTTATTTCTTTCCCACATTATCCTAGGGAGAAAATCCATCACATTCGGACTGAGGGTAATCATGGGCTTGAAAAGTTGTCCTGTGATGCAGATCTAGTTATTTTGCTGAGGTAAGGGGCTAAGCCTGAAGCAATGCTGGAAAAGCCACCCCAGACAGTTCTCTTCTACTACAGCCCATGCTGAAACACTCATCATTTGGTCTAGAGGTTTCTAGCAGCTGTGACTAAAGTAGGGTCCCCATTCTTGTACCTGCTATCCATTGCCTTTATATTTACAATTTAGGTAATAAAAGCTATATATAGTACTTGATGAAGACTTTGTTGTAGAATTAATTATGGTTTAAAATAATACAGAATTTGCATTCTGCAATGTGCCTAGCTTTTGTTGTTTTGTGACAAGTGTAACCACTATTACCTCAATTCATGAATACTCTCTCATAGACAGAGGACTAACTTTTTTTTTTTTTTTTGCAGTCTCTTCGAAGAAGAGATTATGTCCTACATCCCCTTGCAGGCTGCCTTTCACCCTGGGTATAGCTTCTCTCCCCGCTGTTCTCCCTGTTCTTCACCTCAGAACTCCCCAGGTAATTTGAGTACCTGACAGTCTATCTCCTGTAAGTGATCATCTGTGTTTCGACAAGATGAAAGTGTAAGAAGGACAGTTTTATGCTTGTCCTCTCTCCCTGCCTCCTCTCAATTTTCTAATGGAATGCACAGTCTAAATTGTGTGTTGACAAATTGCCACCTGTTTTTGTAACACTCCAAGGCTAGAATGCACTTTACATTTTTAAATAGTTTAATTTATTTTTTACAAAACAAGTATTTTATGATGTGTAAATTATATGAAATTCAAAGTACAGTGTCTATAAATAAAATTTTATTGAAACCCAGCCATACTTGTTTATTTAGGTATTTTCTATTGCAACTTTTATACTACAGTAGTAGAGTTTAGTAGTAGTGACAGAGACCAAATGGCCCCAAAAGCCTAAAATATTTATTATTTGGCCCTTTGCAGAAAGGTCTGCAAGACCCCTGCACTAAATTGCTGTTGCAGTTCAAATGCATTATACGAGTACTTAAAAGAGAAGAGCCCTTTCTGAAACATTTGTCCTTATGACTCAGAATGTTATTAGAAACCAAGTTTGCCAACTTTTATTAAGTTGTAAGGAGTTACTAGGTTATATGGTTACTAGGTACCACCATTATGTCCCCAGGAAGTTGCCAAAGAGTTTTCTTATATCATGTGAAATGATTCTCCTGAAGTTTTCCTTATGTGTTAGAATGAATTTACTCATGATACATAAATTTTTGTAGGTATTTTCTATTGCAAATGAGGAAATATATATTATTGAAGTGTTTAATGAAAAAGAAAAACACTATTTCCTGGGTTCATCAAGATAATTAATTTAAGTCAAATCTATACCCTCAAACAAGATCCAGATATTGTAGACTTTCCCCCCATTTGTTTGGTTTGCATTATCACATTGTCGTAGGTCTCTGTGGTAATCCCATTTTTTATAACTTTAAAAGTAAAGGAAGTTAGTTTGAAAGTTATTTCACAGCTTCAGGAGTCGGAATCCAAGTTTGGCTTCTGAAGTCAGTGGGAGAATTCAGAAGAAAAATAGAATTTAGAAATATGCTCTGTCCCTTAGAAGGAGTATCTCAGTATGGCTCAGTACTGCCATAAGTCTGTAAAACTAGATTATCTTTTAGTTTGGTCCCTCCAAATTGTGTCATTCAGAACTGTCTCTTATAGGTAGTTTTGTTAATTGTCAAACTCTGTTTTTAAGTCAGTATCTCCTTGTTACTTCCTCCTAACAAGTGTACCAATGGCATTGTTAAGGAAATGCCCAATACATGCTGCCTGTGAAATACAATGTAACTGAGATGCTATGGCCTAGGAAAAAGGGAACCAGGAGCTTTGTCAGAGACAGCATTAGGACAATCATTTCCAGTGTGCACAGGGTGACTTACTTTTGGAGAGCCAAGCCTTCCATTTGGGAAAGCTGTTGGTCTGCATGATGATCTGCCATTTTATTGTAGAGACTGTCCCAGCCTTATAATCTGTCTACACTTTGGTCCAAATCTTTGGCAACAGTGTATAATTTTAACATCACTATATGTGAATGATATCATGTTGAAAATAGAAAAATAAGAGACAGTAAAGAGTTATTTGCTCAATGAGAATTACTTGGATAACTTTTGTAAAAAGTTATCAACTTTACTGACAGAGATATTACTGATGCCATTCATCCAATAACTCATCCAGTTTATTTGTCAAAGTGCTTAACTTTTTATTTTCCTAGCTTTAGCCATGGGATCAAAATCCAAATATAATATGTAATCCAAATATAGTGATATTAAATTTCACAATTCCCATTTTCCAGACCTTTATGAAATTTACCTAGATGCTACAGAGATAATGAATCATAGACATTTATGCTAAAGTACTTTGTAAAATGCACACTGATAACCATGGGGATAGTGGTAGTACCAGTGGTAGTAAAAGTCATATAAAATATACTGTAATCTACTAGACATAAAATTATACTTGCACCTATATACTCGTATCTTAGTTCAAACTTTATTCTGAAACCTGGCATTTCACCAAAGACATTTCTTTTCAAGTGGTGGCTACTGGTTCCCTCACACCTTAGGTGCTGCAGGGCCCGAAGGTAAGGCTGATGTCCTCTATGCTTCCTTGCTTATACCACTCAGCTGTAACTTCCCTCCTATTTACTGCCATCTACCAACTTTTTCTCATTCTCAAAGACTGTGGCACCCGTATCATGTCTCCCTCTCCTTCCCAAGTCTTTCTATCATCCTGAATGACTTCAATATCCACAAAGACCCCATTTGGTTTACTAGCTTCCTAGCTCCTAGAGCTCCTTGTCTTCAGTGACCTTCTCTTCCTCTACCTCAACCACTTGTTTCTGCAGCCATCTTCTTGCTCTTGTTATTATTTCTAAATTACTGACCTGAGTATCCTGCTTCCAACCAAAATGTTTATTCAACTACTTTCCTTATACAATCTTTTGCTCTTATCAGGACCTTAAGTTCATGGATGGCTCTCCTTTCCTTTCTGTCTTTCCCTTATCCAGCATAGATTCTATGTTTCATCATTTCAGTAACGTCATTGCCAATGCTCTAAATTTCCTTGATCTTCTGCATTTTATTTGCATATTCTAGCATAACTCTACCCCTAGATAAACCTTACTATCTGGTTTCTCTTCATCTGTAGCCATACATTCTTGGGCAAATTCACCTAACAGGGCAGATTATTAATTATAAATTAATTATATCTCATCTTACCTAGACCTTTTGCATTCAAAGTAAAATTCTACCACATTTTGGGGGGGGGTAAACTTAACTATATTCTCTATGCTATACTTAACGTCCTCATGATTATTTTGTAACTACCAATTTGTACTTCTTAATCCCTTCCCCCTTTGCACTCATCCCCAACCCCGCTCCCATTGGCAACCATCAAAATGTTTTCTGTATCTATGAATTCATTCTGCTTTGTTCATTTGTTTCTTTTGTTCCTTAGGTTATAAATTTAAGTGAAATCATATGGCATTTGACCTTCTCTGTCTGACTTACTTCACTCAGCACAAGACCCTCTAGGTTCATCCATGTTGTTTCAGATGGCAAGATTTCATTCCTTTTTATGGCTGAGTAACGTTCCACTGTATATATGTATCACCTCTTCATTATCCATTCATTTATTGATGGGCTCTTAGGTTACCTCCATATCTTGGCTATTGTAAATATGCTGCAATGAATATATGAATTAACATGTCTCTTCAAAGTAGTATTTTGGGTTTCTTTGGATAAATACTCAAAAGTGAGATTGCTGGGTCTTTTTTTGTCACTTGATATAGCCTCTGTTTTAAAGTTTATTTTTGTCTAGTATAAATATTGCTACCCCACCTTCTCTTTTTTTGTTGTTCATTTTCGTTTTCATGAAATATATTTTTCCATTCCTTTACTTTCAGTCTGTATGTGTCTTTTGATCTGAAATGAGTCTCTAGTAGGCAGCATATGTAAAGGTCTCATTTTATTTTCCTTTTAGCCACCTATCTTTTGATTGGAGCATTTAATCCATTTAAATTTGAAATAATTGTTGACAGATATATACTTATTGCCATTTTATTATTCATATTTTTATCTTATTTCTTCTTTGTAAAGAAGTTTCTTTAACATATTTTGTAATACTAGTTTGGTATTGATAAACTCCTTTAGCTTTTTCTTGTTTTGGAAGCTTTTTTATCTGCCCTTCGATTCTAAATGATAGCTTTGCTGGTTAGAGTAGTCTTGGTTGTAGGTGTTCATGCCAATCCCTCTGGCCTGCAAAATTTCTGTCAAGAAATTAGATTAAAGTCTTAATGGAGTATGTTTGTAAGTGACTAGCTGCCTTTCTTTTGCTGCTTTTAGGATTCTCACTTTGTCGTTAAGTTTTGCCATTTTATTTATAATGTGTCTTGGTATGGGCCTCTTTGAGTTCATCATGTTTGGGACTCTCTGGGCTTCTTGTACTTAATATATATTTCCTTCACCAGATTAGAGAAGTTTCTGTCACCATTTTTTCAAATAGATTTTCAATTCCTTGTTCTTTCTCTTCTCCTTCTGGTCACCCAATGATGTAAATATTGGTATGTTTGATGTTGTCCCACAGGCCCCTTAAACTATTCTCATTTTTTTAAATCCTTTTTCCTTGCTGCCATTCTGATAAGATGTTTTCTGCTACCTTATCTTGTAAATCTCTGATTCCATTCTCTACTTCATCTAATCTACTCTTGATTCCTTATAATGTATTCTTCATGTCGGTTATTTTATTCTTTACTTTTGACTGATTCTTTTTATGTTTTCTGTCTCTTTGTTTAAGTTCCCACTGAGTTCATCTGCTTTTCCCCTCAGTTCATTGAGCATCCTTATAACCAGTGTTATAACCAGTGTTTTGAAGTCTGCATGTGGTATATCATTTGTCTCCATTTTGTCTATTTCTTTTTCTGGAGCTTTGTTCTTCTCTTTTATTTGGGACATCTTTCTCTGTCTCCCCATTTTGGCTGTCTCCCTGTGTTTGTTTTTGTGTATTAGGTAAGGCTCCTATGTCTCACAGTCGTAATCAAGTGGCTTTATGTAGTAGGTTTCTGTGGACCCCAGCGGCACAGTAACTCTGGTCACCTGAGCTGGGTGTTCCAGGTATGTCTCTTGTATGGGTTTTGTATGCCCTCTTTTCGTAGTTGAGTCTTGATTGCTGTTTGCATGTCAATGGAAGGGGTTGAACCTCGGGCTGATTAGTTTTATGGACTGGCCGGTGACTACAGTGGAGGATCTGTTGTGCAGGGGCTGACCTTGCAGAGCAGAATTCACTTTAGCAGGTCTCTGGTACCTGCCCAGTCTGTCCTCTGGATGTGTTGTCTTTGGATGGGGCCCTGGGTGGTGCTCCAGTTTGGTCTGAAGCTGGCCCTTGGGCATGCCAGCCCCAGGGCCTTTTGGGAGGTGCCTGCCACAGGCCAAGTTCAGCCATAGCCTGTGCCTTTCCCATGACCACCTAGCATGAGCCACCAAGCATGCTTGGCAAGAGGTACAGGGCACACCAAGACCAGAGGCTGCTTGTCTGGGTTTTGTGAACCTTTGAGAGATGTTAGGAAAGTTCACAGCATGAGCCAAGACATGCCATTTTTCTTGAAAAGCCGCTGGAAGCAGCTGAAGTGGGCCCACAAGTTGGGTGGAGTGTGGTCTTAGGGAATCACTAGGGCAGGGCAACCTGTGTTAGCCAGGTTTATGGAGACTGCATGCTGAGAATGGGGAGAGCTCAAAGAAGAAATACTGGATTCTGCCTACAAGACTCACTTTAAATTGAAACATACACACAGACTGAGAGTAAATGTGTGGAAGAAAATGTCTCGTAAAAATGGAAACAAATGAAAAAAGAAGATGGGGTAGCAATATTTATGCCAGACAAAATAGATTTTAAAACAGAGGCTATATCAAGTGACAAAAAAAGACCCAGCAATCTCACTTTTGGGTATTTATCCGAAGAAACCCAAAATACTACTTTGAAGAGACATGTTAATTCACATATTCATTGCAGCGTATTTACAATAGCCAAGATATGGAGGTAACCTAAGAGCCCATCAATAAATGAATGGATAATGAAGAGGTGATACATATATACAGTGGAACGTTACTCAGCCATAAAAAGGAATGAAATCTTGCCATCTGAAACAACATGGATGAACCTAGAGGGTCTTGTGCTGAGTGAAGTAAGTCAGACAGAGAAGGTCAAATGCCATATGATTTCACTTAAATTTATAACCTAAGGAACAAAAGAAACAAATGAACAAAGCAGAACGAATTCATAGATACAGAAAACATTTTGATGGTTGCCAATGGGAGCGAGGTTGGAGATGAGTGCAAAGGGGGAAGGGATTAAGAAGTACAAATTGGTAGTTACAAAATAGTCGTGAGGATGTGAAGTATAGCATAGAGAATATAGTCAATACTATTGCAATAACTATGTACAGTGTCAGTTGGGTGCTAGATTTATCAGTGTGATCACTTTGTTAGCTATATAAACGTCTAATCATTATGTTGTATCTCCTGAAACTAATATAATATTGTTTGCCAACTAAATTTTTTAAAAAATTAAAATTTGCTTAAAAGTAAACAAATGTAAAAGAAAAAAAAGAAACAATGGATTCTGCCAGCTCTTCTGTCTGGGATAAAGCTACCCCTCCAGTACTCACTCTGAAGCCATTTCCTCCCCTTATGTCCCTGGCACCTTTTGAGCTGTTGCCCCAGCAATGAAGAGCAGAGTGAGCGATTCCATTAGCTAGTAAATCCATGAACTGGCATTTTAAAAATAGTGCTTGGTACTCCAGCCATCCTCCATCTCACTCAGCCACAATCTCCACTGTTTTTCACAGCAAAACGTGTGGATACTTCTCTTCCTGTCATTGGAATCTTGGGCTAAGGAGCCTGGTGTGGACCTGGGACCCCTTGCTCCTCTGAGGGAACCTCCACAACCAAGATATCCCTCCCAATGTTTAATTGCCACACATGGTGTGAGACAAGCCCCTTCTGCATTTCTGCCCCCCTACCAGTCTTGAGGTGGCTTATTCTGTATGGCTTTGTTGTAGGACATCTGTTCACCTAGACTTAAGTTGATTTCTCTAAGATAGTTGTTCCATAGTTTAGTTGTAATTTTGATATGGTCATGAGAGGAGGCAAGCACAGCATTTATATACTCTGCCATCATGACCTGAAGTCTAAGAATGACATTTTTATAACTCAAGTCATATTATGTCAGTCACTATGCAACAGCTTTCTATTGTGCTTAGCATTAAACAAACTTTCTTAACACAGCATACTTTACCCTGTTTGATCTGCCTCTTGCTCACTTCTCAAGTTTAGTTTAACAACACTGTGTGTGGTTCTTATACATGTACTTCAGGTAAACTGGAACACTACTTTCCATTCTGCTGCAATACCTTTACACATGCTGATTCTCTACCTATATTGGCTTTTTTCTCCCAACTTATTTCTTCTCTTCGCTAAATGGAAGCCCCTTCTGACTTATTCAGTCTCATTTATGCTTACTTATGCTTCAGATCTTCCCCATGGAAGGCATCCTGCACATGGCCAAAGTGTTCTGTAATCTCAGAGAACTGAATTCCTTTTCTTCATGGGTAGCAATCACTTCAAATTGCAATTATATTCTAATTTCTATGAGTTTTTGATATCAATCTTCTCTAGATTATAAATTCAATACCTTAAATATAGTAATTAATAAAGGAACAAACCTTGGGGAAGAATGTTATTTCTTCCATTCTGTTTTTTTTCATTAAAAGGTGTATAAAGATAATAAAGCATTTATAAAGCCCTCTGGGTGATAGAAAAACTCTCTTCTAGTAGAGTCAAGGAAATTATTATTATCATTATTATTATTATTTAAGTTTGTTTATATGATGCAAGGTAATCTAATATAAAGTCCTAAGTGCTCTGAGCCCTAGTAGACAGGTATGTTTATTTTAGCATCAATATCAATACACTTAGAGAAGTACAACATATACATATATTAGTGCTAGTTGCCTCATTAAAGTTACAGTCATTTCTTATAATATACTGACTTACAAGAAAAATTTAGTCTAGCATTGTTTACATTGTTATAGATTATTTAAGTACTATTTAGCCAGAAAATATGCTTATTAAAGTATTTTGATGAGAAATACAACTTGAAATAGAGTGGAAAACATAAATATTTATTGTCATCAGAATTCAATAAATATTTTCTTTATTGTATTATTTATATTTATTATAAAAGTAACTGAGAGAGTGATGGAAATTAAGGGAAACTTCTTGGGGAAGAAAAATATGAAGTCACAGGAATATGCCTCTGGTCAGACTTTCCTCTGCTGTTGCTCTGTGTATTTGCTCTTGACCTTCAGCCCATGTTCTTCTCTCGTCAGGTTTACAGAGAGCCAGTGCAAGAGCCCCTTCACCCTACCGAAGAGATTTTGAGGCCAAGCTCCGCAATTTCTACCGAAAATTGGAAGCCAAAGGATTTGGTCAGGGTCCAGGGAAAATTAAGTGAGTGCTCCAGTACTTGGAACAGAATTCAGATGGTAGCTTTTTCTATCATTTTCTCCTATATACCTTTGTAATATTTGTTTTGGATATTGGATACCTTGGTGTGGTAGCAGTTTTGTTCATAGAAAAGCGAAAGAAAAAATGTTAGTAAGTTGGGAAGAAAGAAGAAAGGAAGTTAAGGAATTGGAAGGGAGGCATAAAGAGAAGGGAAGAGAAGAGTAGAAGAGAGAGAAAGAACAGTAGATTGCAGAAAAAGGCATATGTAAAGTTAATAGTAGACTTTTTCAGAAAACAAAGAATCTTGAACTAAATAAAAAAATCTTATATTTCTCTTCGCTTATTCTTGGTGCAAATTTAATTCATTAGTCAAATTCATGGACTCTTTGTAACTTTGTAATTGGAGTATAAGTAAAAAGTTGTTTGTTTGTTTGTTTTTTCCTTCCGAATTTATTATTTTCATCTTGAAAAACTGAGCCTGAACTTAGGAATTCAACTGAAGAGATTCTGTTTTTTCTTAAATTAATTCCAAAAATCCAAAACGTAGTCTAATAGGATGGAATGTATCCAATTATAAAAGTGTACACATTGTGTTCCCAATAATTTGAAAAGAGTGTTTAAAAAGTCCATTGATCAACTGATGGAATCTGTACCTCCTTGGAGAGGCTGGAGAGTGAGACTAAACCACGCACCTAGAACACTCTCCAACATCAGAGCTTTGAGTCATTACTCACTACCCACATGGCTTCTTCTCCTTCCCAGGCTTATCATTCGTCGGGACCACTTGTTGGAGGGAACCTTCAATCAAGTGATGGCCTATTCCCGGAAAGAGCTCCAGCGAAACAAGCTCTATGTCACCTTCGTTGGAGAGGAAGGGTGAACATCAGTAGTTTTATACAGATACCTCAATTTGGGTAGACTAGACCCTTGGATTTGGGGTGATTTTTCTTAAGAATAAGCAAGATGTCTCTAAGCCTTTGCCCCAAGGTGATTCTGATCATGTCCTCCCAGGAGGTCTTTCTCTCTCCAGGTATTGCCAAGCTTTAGGTTTCATATTCTTTAAAAGCCTAATATTGACAGGTACTAGAGTCTGAAGTATATGGTCAAAGTATAAGCCAAAAATATAGCCCTAAGCTACTGGATCTTTACTTTTTCAGGTGGTGCATACTTCTGAGAATTTGATTTAAAAAATAATAATAATAAAAAAAATAAACCCCAAAACTCTTCATCCTAAAGTGCGCATATACAACTATATACCAAATTTTTCATATAATTTCATTGATTTCATAAAAACCCATCTCAACCATGGAAGGCAAGCCCACGTAGAAGGGCATATCAGCATAAATTTGGAAGCTTTTCAATTCACACACATGCACACATGCATACATGCACACACTGTCATGGGAAATTCTCTTGTGCCTCTTCCAAAAAAGTTCTTTTTTTTAATAAGCCAGCTGTATGTTTTATCCAGTAGTTGCTATATGATCAAAAAAGTTAAACATTGCCATACAAATTCATTCATGCACTTCTGAGTACGAAGATCCCCAAAGCTATTACAGCATCCTCATCTTCTAGAGCAAATTGATACTGCCATTGGGATCCACTCTAAAGAGCCAGGGCTACTCTCTCTTTTCCCCAGCACTGACTCTGAAAGAGCATACTAGCACCTAGTTAGAGATAAGACCCCTACTTCTTGTTTGTAATGAGTTTCCTGGCCTCTGCTTCTTTTGCAGCCTGGACTACAGTGGTCCTTCGCGAGAGTTCTTCTTCCTTTTGTCTCAGGAGCTCTTCAACCCTTATTATGGACTCTTTGAGTACTCTGCAAACGATACTTACACAGTGCAGATCAGCCCCATGTCTGCATTTGTGGAAAACCACCTAGAATGGTAAGATTTAGAATTTTTGCTTTCTTATGCTTGAAAGTTCTAGTCTTTCTTAGTCAGAAGGCAACAGCATTTCTCAACAGCCACTGTGTTTAGAGCAGTGTGTCAGATATAATGAAAGGTGATGAGAGTGAACAACGAAGCATTAGAAGACTCTGTTAGTTTTCACCCAGAATACAAAATAAATTACTAAAGACACTGCAAATTTATTGTCAACTGCAAATTGATGTAAAACACAGTAATCGCTTTCTGAGGTAAGTAGACATAAATCCTGAATATTGATAATTCTACTAAAATTATGAGTTCCCAGTGGAGGCTCCTTAGAGGTATTCATGGATTTGAAATCCTTTAACACCTGCACACTTTTGGGCCAATGGCTTTAGCACTATGAACATCAGATTCTACATCTTATCATAAAATAAGCTATTGGGTCAAATGATCTCTAAGTATTCTTTTGACTCAAAAATCCAGTTATCTCTTTGGTTCTCTCCTATTGAGGCATCTATTACCACTTACTGATATGTGTGAGAAGATAAATATCTGTCAATTCTATGCAGTTCTTTGGGTGAGATACCTCAAGTATTAGAAGCCTCCAGAAATCTGCATGGGACATGTATTATGCATACACTTTCTTGCTGTGTCACCACCACACCTGATTTGAAAATTACCCCTGTTCTCACCACAGGAATTTCTGCCATTAAGGAAGAAATGAGTCTTGGAGATTGCTAATGTGGTTCTTATGTGACATTGCTTATTTATGATGTGTTACAATGGCTGCCGATGAAGGCAGCTTCTGCTTGACACTTGGGCCTGCTGGGCTTACAGGCCAAATCTCTATATTTTGGTTTTATAGCATCAGTAATCCACCTCTGCTAAGGCTTCTAGCTATTGCCATGCTGTTCTCTCCAGTCTCAGCTCTGTAGTTTTTGACCTATGGCAGGCATGCCTACATCAAGCATTTGAAACAAGTGACGAAACAAAATTTACCCTTTGTCATTTTTTTTCTTGTCACTTATTAATAAAGGGAGAAAAAGCCTGTGAGACAGAAATACACAGACAAGTGGAGCAGGGAAATTGTTGCTAAGGAGACCTATAACTCAGAATCTGCAATTTTAATAAAGCAATTATAAATATAATCCTATTTTAATAAAACAATTATAAATTTAGCACATACTATGTTGGAATGATGCAACAATGAAATGAGCAAGATCTCTTCCCTAAAAAAGCTATAGTGGGAAGAACACAAGAGTGAACCAACAATTACAATACAAAATCTCGGGAAACATGGTGGAGTGAGATACATCCTCAGATCTCTCCTCTTGAAACAACAATAAGCTGAACATCTAAAACTCAAAAAAAAAAAAAAAAAACCCACCCAAACTGCACACCAGCACGTCTGAGCGTGGGATCTGTGCATAAGAGCTACCACAGGTCAGAACCCCGGGTGTCGGGTGGTGGACTGGGTGAAATAAAGAAGCTGCCTCTTGCAGTCTCTGGAGCTCCTTGAAAAAGGAGGGGGAGGGGTGAAGGTATGGCGACTTCCCTGATCAGCCTGCCTGAAGTGCCAGAACTTCTAGCAGCTGGCAACAGGGCCCAGTCACCAGGACAGAAAGTAGAGAAGTGGAATGGGACCACAGAGAAACAACAGTTGATTATTACAGGCCCTGGTTGCAAAACCAAGGCTGAGGCGCAGTCCCCAACCCCCAAACCAGAGAGTCCCTCGCCCCATACCCTCCGAGACTGAATACCGCAGAATCCAAGGGAATGTGAGCAAATGCTGCCGAGCTTGAAGCTACCTTTTACAGCCTCTGGAGCTCCCTACAGGAGGAGGGGGAGGGGAGAAGATGCGATGACATTCCTGATCAGCCTGCCTGGAAGTGCCAGAACTTACAGCAGCCAGCAGCTGGGCCTAGTCATCAGGGCAGAAAACAGAAAAGTGGGACAGGACTACAGAGAAACAACAGCTGATTTGTACCAGCCCAGTTGCAAAACCGAGGCAGAGCCGCAGCTCTCAACCCCCAACCCAAAGGGCCCCTCCCCGGTACCGATCACCGTGGAGTCCCTGGGGAATCTGAGTAAACACTGCCAAGACTGTTGCTAAACTGACAGGAACTGAAACTGAGAGTAGCAAGTGTGATTAAATATCTACAAAAAAATTAAAAGACATTTAGGCTTAATATAAAGCAGGGATCCAAGAGACTTAGAAGCCACCTACTGGAACCAAAAGAAAAGGGTTTTTTCTTTGCAGCAGACTAAAGAGATACCTTTATATAATAAATCTTCTTTCTGGAAAAACAACAGAATACACTTCCATTAATGCCCAGGCAGAGAAATAGTTCATTAAACACCATGAACAATCAAGGCGACAAGGCATCTCAGAAAAAAAGAAAAAAATCTCCAGAAAATAAGATTACAGACATAGAAATATGCAACTTAAATGACAGAGAATTCGGGATGGTGCTTCTAAAAAACTCAGTGAGATCCAAAGTGAGTCATATCACCAATTTCAGGTATTGATACAACAACTAGATGAGCAGAATGAGTTCTTTAGAAAGGAGATTGAAACCCTCAAAAAGAACAGAATAGATCTTCTGGAAATAACACACACACACACACACACACACACACACACACACACACACTGAAAGAGTTGAAAATGAAATAGCAAGCTTGGGAAATAGAGTCGACCAAATGGAGGAAAGGATTAGTGATATCGAAGACAGAAATCTATAAATAAAACAAAAGAAAGAAGAGAGAAACCAAAGAATGAAAAATAATGAAAGAGAAATACAAGACCTAGCTGGAGACCCATCAGGAGAGGAAACATAAGCATAATGGGCATTATGGAAGGTGAGGAAAAGGAGCAAGGACTAGAAAGCATCTTCAGACAAATAGTTGACGAAAAATTTCCCAAATTTAAGGAATGAGCTGGAGCTTGGAATTCAAGAGGTCAACAGAACACCCAATGATCTCAACCCATAAAGGCCTTCACCAAGACACATAGTATTTACGTTATCAAAATTAACAACAAAGACAGAATTCTCAGGGCAGCCAGAGAAAAGAAGATGGCAACTTATAAAGGAAAACCCATTAGATTATCATCAGACCTCTCAGCGCAAACCATACAAGCCAGAAAAGGATGGAATCAAATATTTAAAATACTAAGTGAAAGGAACTACAAGCCTAGAATAATGTATCCAGCTAAGCTCTCCTTTAGGTATGAATAAGAAATTAAGACCTTTTCAGACATACAAAAATTGGGGGAATTCTCCACTACGGGGCCTCACTACAGGAAATACTGAAAGGTGTCAGCTCATCTAAAACAAAATAACAACAACAACAAAAATACATAATTAGGATTAAAGTGACTGTCAGGCAAATAGAAGCAGAGGAGTGCAACCCTTACTAAGAATAGGGCATTATAAGCTTAAATAATAAGAACAGAATTGCTATAACAAGATAGCAATGAACATTCAGCACACACAGCAATAAACTGAACCTGTGGTACATATATACAATGGTCTATTATTCAGCCATAGAAGAGATGCAATACTGCCATTTGCGACAACCTGGATGGACCTCAATATAATCATTCTAAGTGAAATAAGCCAGACTGGTCTCTAGCCATGATACCCTGAACAAATCTGATCCCGTCTGATCTCGGAAGCTAAGCAGGGTCGGGCCTGGTTAGCACTTGGATGGAAGACCACCTAGGAAGACTAGGTGCTGTAGGCATACAAAATATAAAGTAAGGGATTGTAAAAAAAAGGAGAAGAAGAAGAAGAAAAGTAATAAGCCAGACTGAAAAAGTTGAAAATCACATGATATCACTTATACATGGGATATAAACCCACATATGGACATGGACAATGGACTAGTGGTTACTAGAGGGTAGGGGGTGGGGGAGGAGGAAAGAGGAAGAGAGGGTAAAAGGAGTCAAATATAGGGGGGTAGGGAGAGGGCGAAGTGGGTAAAGGGGATCAAATATATGGTAGCTAAAGGAAACTGGACTCTGGGTGGTAATCACACAATAGAATATATAGATGTCAAGTTATAATGTACACCTTAAAATTGTATAATTGCATTAACCAATGTTACCTCAATAAACTTAAAAAAATTAAAAAATATAAACTCAAGCATCTTGGACTTAAAGGGTATTTTATGAATTTGACCTCAAATTCAAGGGAAGTAAAAGCTGAAATAAATGAATGGGACTATATTAAACTAAAAAGCTTTTACTCAGCTTAAGAAACTGTCAACAAGGTAAAGAGACAACTATCCGAATGGGAAAATATATTTGCAAGCAACACCTCCTATAAGGGCCTAATATCAAAAATATACAAAGAACTCACACAACTCAAAAAAACTAACAATCCAATCAAAAATGGGCAAAGGACCTGAACAGACACTTCTCCCTAGAGGACATACAAATGGCCAGCAAATATTTGAAAAGATGCTCACTATCACTAACTATTAGGAAAATGCAAATCAAAACCACAATGAGGTACCATCTCACACTTGTCAGAATAGCTATAATCAACAGGACAAGTAATAACAAATGCTGGAGAAGATACCAAGAAAAAGGAACCCTTATACACTGCTGATGGGACTGCAAATTGGTACAGCCACTATGGAAAACAGTATGGAAGTTTCTCAAAAAACTAAGAATTGATGTACCATATGATCCAAGAATCCATCTACAGGGTATTTACCCCAAAGTCTTGAAAACCCATATCCAAAAAGATATTTGCACACAGATGTTCATAGCAGCATTATTCACAGTGGCCAGGACATGGAAGCAATCAAAATGTCCTACAATAGATGATTGCTAAAGAAGCTGTGGTACATATATACAATGGAATATTACTCAGCCATAAGAAGACGTGAAATACTGCCATTTGCGACAACATGGATGGACCTCAAGATAATCATGCTAAGCAAAATAAGCCAGACAGAAAAAGTTGAAAACTACATAATATCACTTATATGTAGTATATAAACCTAAAAGCAGCAAATGAACAGCACAAACAAGGAGAGACACATAGACATGGACTTTAGACTAGTGGTTACCAGAAGGTAGGGAGTGGGAGAGGATGGAGGAGGTAGACGAGATAACAAAGGTTAAATATAGGGGGCAGGGGGAGATTGAAGTGGGTAAAGGGGATCAAATATATGGTAGCTGAAGAAAACTGGACTTTGGGTTTTAAAAACACAATAGAATATACAGATGTCAAATTATAACATACACCTGAAAATTATATAATTGTATTAAGCAATATTACTCCAATCGACTTAATTTTAAAAATACATAAATACAAATAGAAAGTAAATCTTGCTATATTGTGAATGAAAATCTGAAGTTGTTGATAAATCAAGGGGAGAAATAGAAGTTCAAGACTAAGGCAGAGGCAGTGTCTAAAAAGGAAGGGATTGACTTTGGGGACATTTCGGAGAGAGAAGAGACTGAACTAATTAGTGCACTGATTGAATGTTGAGGTGAGGGAAAAAGAAAAATATAAAATAAGTGCAAGTTTTCTGGTCATACGGTTAGGTGGATTGACGCTATTAATTGTGATGGCGATTATGTCCAGAAGACAATATTTAGAGAGGAAAAATTAGGAATTCACCTTTTGACAGGGAGAGCTTGCAATTTCTGTTTTAAACACAGCTTGATATAATAATATGTAACTGGAACTATGGCTCTGGTTAGCAGGAGAGCAGCTGGCTAAATATCAAAATTTAAGAGACACCAACACAAAGTGGCTCGGAGTGGGAATATATGAGAGAGAGCCCTCAGAACTTGTGCTGACAGTAAGCAGAGCAGAAGCCAACATTGATGTGCAAGGGGTGGGAAGATTCAAAGGTCTCAGAGGGAAGCTCAGAAGGAGTCACTAGAGAGCTCATAGCCTGGAATGAGTGTAATAAAAGAATGTACAGGACTTGGAGGAAGTGAGCTGTACTCAGGAGATCTACTTGGGGAGGAGAGGAGACAGTCTAAAAGGTAAGAGGCCAGTCTACGGCCATGCCACCCTGAACATGCCTGATCTCATCTGATCTCGGAAGCTAAGCAGGTTCGGGCCTGGTTAGTACTTGGATAGGAGACCACCTAGGAATACCAGGTTCTGTAGGCAAAAAAATAAAATTAAAAAATAAAATTAAAATAAAAAGGCAGAGGCCAGGAGAGATGTGTAGGAAATAGAATGGGGTCTACAAGGGTTCATAACATAAGATTGGGAGGACAGAGGTTCAGACATCAAAAGAGTAAGAGTGTTCAAATGACCAAGGGAGCTGCGTATAGATGGTGGCAGAGGAGAACAAGAGTAAGTGCCATGGTAGTATAAATGGAAGTATAAAAAGAAGTCCTATTGGGCTGTTGTGTCTCAACCAGATGGTAAGGCCGCAGTTACTCCTTCCAAGTATTTTCCTACTTGAGCCTTGTGAGAAATGATTTTACAAAGAAAACTGAGCATTACTGAGTGCTTGGTCAGCTCTTTGGCCAGCATTTTAGTGAAGAGCATTGAGAAGGATTTACTCCTAGAAGAAGTCACTCTGAGTCTTGCACAAAGTGTGGGCAGCTAGTGGATACTGTTTCCCAGCCTTCAGCCTTGTCATTGTCATTCCCACAGTATCAATGACACTGAGGAAACTTGAATCCAGAGTTCTCAAATATGATCTCCAAATCAAATGTCATTCACCCACCAGCAGAATGGGTGAAGCTGTGGCTGATCTCAGATCTAGGTGCATAGCCTGCCTTCCTTCCTCACTCCCCAAGACCCTTTGTCCAGTGATCCATACAGTGAGTGAAGAAGATGACATTTACTATGATCAATATATCACTCATCAGAAAACAGAGACGAAAGTATTGCAGGGCTCATAGTGGCCACAGTCTTGACTTTGTAAAGTTGGAAATTATCCCTGACACGGGAGATCAGGGCATGGTTCCTCCTGGGAAAAGGAGTGACTCTCTCGGCCTCTCCTGCTCCTCACTCTACAGAACAGTGCCAAAGACCAGAAATAAGCAGTGAATAAACTAGTCAGCGTTATGGAATTAAACATCACTCAGGATTGAAAAATTACTCAGGCGTTGCTGGAGGAGGCATCTTTGCACTAGTCTTTTTTTGTTTTTCTGGTTCTTTATTTTTTACTAAACTTTTTCTGTGTCCCATACTGTGGTTTGTCTGATTCTTTACTAGAAAGTAAACTCAATGTGGGTAGAGACAGTCTATCTTATTTTACTCTAGCACAACGCCTAACAGTTTGAGGTGTTCAAATAACATTTCCCTGAAGATTAAGTGTATACCTGAGTGTTGTTCCATAAGCTCCATCAGTCACTTTCTTTTACCAGTACTATTAAAATAAATAGAATGCTCATACCTTCCTTGTGCAATTAATTGCTCAAAGCTCACACTTTTTTAATTGTCTATGGTTTTAAAGCCCTTGCAATGTCAGGGATAAATGCACTTGTCCCCTGGGAACGTTGCACTCTGCTCTGCAGGATACCCAAAAGTTGTTTGTTTTCTAAGGAAAGGGCTCTTCCTCCCCTCACACTGTGCTACTCCATCAGCTGATTATCAGTCAGGCATTACCCAAAGAAATAGGTGGAGGGACCTATAACATACCATGTCCTTCTCCTGAAAGCTCCTAGTTGACTATACTATTTAAGATTCTCTGGTTTCCTGCTTGCTTGTGTGAGCTTTATATACACTAGAATAGAACCAGCCAAATCAAAACTGCATACAGAGGCATAATGATTCTACCTACTTCCCTTAATTTCTAGTCAAATGTTGAAAGATAGCAACATGAATAAATATAGTGAAGATTCTATATACACATTAAGTAAACTGGAAAAAAAATTTTTTTGCCTTCAACCCAAAAAGACTTTCTATAATTGCAGTTTCATTATCTACTTGTACCACTGACTTTACAAATTGATAAAGACCCTGTCAAAATTGGAACTGATAAAATCATGCCAAGTAAGAGAGAGGAGGTAGAGCTGGAGCCCTATTGGGCCTCCCATCAAAGCTGTGGTCACAGATGGATGCAGCCTTGCCAGACCTGACTTGGATAGAGAGAGGTTGGAAAATAGCACCTCGGCATTCTTCTTCCACTCTCTAGTTCCATTGGCCAAACCAATCAGAAACCACAGGTCAAGGAATTTGCAGATATTGCAGAACATAGCAACATGTCCCTCAGGTCACAGAGCAAAACAGAGAATGGCAGGAAACCCATGAGGGGTGGGAGGCAAAAATTTAAACTACAGAAGAATCTATACAATTCAGGACTTTCAATCCATCCACTAGAAACATTACCATTTGTTAAACTCTATGTGTCTATTGTATGTGTCTTTGGCCATAGAAATCTGGAAGTAGTATTCCAAATTCCATATCTTCTTTTTTTTATTATGATTATGTCATTTGCATATTAATAAGATGCTCATATGCTAAATTTTTTATTCTTTTAATCTCTAATGTATGCTTATTTTATGTCCCTAGAGATGCAGAAGTTAATACAAAACTAAATAAGAAAGCATCCATTGAAAACTTACTAAAACATGCCAGGCACCATTTTAGACACTTTTGTCTAACAATGCTATAACACAGATACTGATTTATTTTAGTTTTAAAGACAAAGAAGATAAGGTACAGACATATCCAAAGTCACAGTGATAGTTATAGACCAAGCTGGGACTGAATCCAGGCAACATGGCTCCTGCATTAGGCTTTAGCCTCCATGTTAAGGCAATGTCAGATATTTCACTGGGCAATTTACAATACAATGTGATAAATGTTATGCATACCTCTATTATAGCACTAATCATATTATATGGTGATTAGTATTAGATACAAAGAGCTTTACAAATGAATAAAGAGAATAATCCAGTTTGGTCAAGATGCCAGAGTAGCTAAACACTGTGCTAGCCTCATCCTACAACTAAAATTGCAATTAAACCTCAGAGCAATCATCATTGAGACTCACCTGAAGTCTAGCTGAACAGAAGTTCTATAACTAAGGATAAGCTAAAGAAGCCACATGAAGACAGGTAGTAGAGGCACAGACACCAATTGGACTGGTCCCACATCCACGTGTTATATTTAAAAATCAGGAGGGATATGTCAGCTGTGGAGGTTCCCCACTAGGAGTAAGTGTTCTCAGCCCAATACCAGGCTCCCCAGTCCAGGGTTCTAGTGCCAGGGAGAAAAGTTCCCATAACTTCTGGCTGTGAAAATCAGCAGAGATTGTAGCTGAGAGAGATGGAGGGCCACTGGAGCTGCAAGTGTTCCTCTTAGAGGGCCCACACATGGACTCATTCCCCCAGGCTCCAGAGCTGGGGCAGAAGGTGCCAGAAACATAAAGAAAGGAACAAAATTATCTGGCTTCAGGGCCAGGGCTGGAGGGGCAGCTTTCTCCTAGACAGAGGTGATGCCAGAAACCATTGCTCCTTTGTTGAGCCCTCCCCCTATGCAACCTGCAC
Organism: Pteropus medius; assembly: GCF_902729225.1. Lineage (NCBI taxonomy): Eukaryota > Metazoa > Chordata > Mammalia > Chiroptera > Pteropodidae > Pteropus > Pteropus medius. The sequence continues at coordinate 15,066,889 of NW_024352787.1, read as the reverse complement.
ACACAGGGGGGCATCATATCTGTGTCTCCATTAACCTGGCTAACACTGGTCACCCTGCCCTGGCGATTCCCTGAGACCTCATATCTCCCAATTTGGGAGCCCACCTAAGCCACTTCCAGTCACTGTCCCAAACAGCTTGTCTTGGCTCATGCTGTGGACTTACCTAAAATCTCTCAAAGGTTCACAAACCAAACAAACAGTATCTGGCCTCAATATGCCCTATACATCTTGCTCAGCAGTCCAAGGCCCAGCACTAACAGCAGCCAGCCTCAGTTCACAGCTTAGCTTCTCCCGGGTACCCCCAAATCCAGCACCAGTGACAAAAATCTGCAGATCAATTTGTAGCTCATACCAGGTAACCCCAGGCAGGGCACAGGAAGTGGCTGACCTTGGCTTAGACAGGAGCCCTTCTCAAGAAGCCTCAGAAACTACACACTGGTATCCAGCTTCAGACCACACCTGAGTACCACCAACCACTTCCACAAATGACATACCCAAAGTGCAGACTTGACAGGCACTAGAGCCCTGCTAAAACAAATCCTACTTCATAGGGTCTGCCCCTGCACAACAACTTATCCACTATAGTCACAGCCAGTCCTCATAACAAATCATCCTGAGGGTCATTCTGTCTCATTAATGTGCCAACAGCAATCAAATCTCAACTACAACAGGAAGATGCACACAATTCACATAAGGGACACACCTGGAGCACCTAGCTGAGGTGACCATGGAGACTGTGCCAATGGGCCCCAGAGACACCTACTACCAAGACCAAGAGATATAGCAACTCTACCTAATACTTAGAAACAAACACAGGGAGGCAGCCAAAATGGGGAGACAAAGAGATATGTTCCAAATGACAGAACAAAACAAAACTCCAGAAAAAAAAAAAAATGGAGACAAGAAATGTACCAGATTCAGAGTTCAAAAAACTGGTTGTAAGGATGCTCAATGATCTCAGAGAAAACTTCAGCAAGCACATAGGAAACATAAAAATAAAAATAAAAATAAAAAAAAACATGAAAAAGAACCAGTCAGAAATGAAAACTACAATATTGAAATGAAGAGTACATTACAGGGAATCAACAGTAGATTAGATGACACAGAGGATCAAATCAGTGATTTAGAAGATAAGGTAGCAGAAAAAACCCAACCACAATAGCAACAAGAAAAAAAAATCCCAAAAAGTAAGAATAGTTTCAGGGGCCTCTGGGACATCAAGCATACCAATATTTACATCATAGAGATACAGGAAGGAGAAGAGAGAGAGCAAGAAATTGAAAACTGATTTCAAGAAATAATAACTGAAAACTTTTCTAATTTGGTGAAAGAATAAATATACGAGCCCAAGAAGCTCAGACAGTCTCAAACAAAATGAACCCAAAGAAGCCCACACCAAGAAATATCATAATTAAAATGCCAAATGTTAAAGACAAAGAGAATCTTAAAAGCAGCAAGAGAAAAGCAATGAGTTACTTACAGGGGAGCTCACATAAGACTGTCAGCTGATTTCTCAACAGAAACTTTCAGGAAAGAAGGGATTGGCCAGAAATACTTAAAGTAATGAAAACCAAAGACCTACAACCAAGGTTATTCTAAACAGCAAAGCTATCATTTAGAATGAAAGGACAGATAAGAGCTTCCCAGACAAGAAGAAACTAAAGGAGTTTATTGCCACCAAACCAGTATTACAAGAAATGTTAGAGGAACTTCTTTAAGAAGAAAAAGGAAAAAAAAGATAAAAATTATGAATGATAAAATGGCAGTAACTACAGATCTATTAATAATTACTTTCAATGTAAATGGATTAAATGTTCCAATTGAAAGACATAAGGTGGCTAAATGAATAAGAAAACAAGGCCTTTATATATGTTGCCTACAGGAAACCCATTTTAGATCCAAAGACACACTCAGACTGAAAATAAAGGAATAGAAAGATATTTCATGAAAAGGGAAACGAACCAAAAAAAAAAAAGCTAGGGTAGCAATACTCATACCAGACAATATAGACTTTAAAACAAAGTCTATAACAAGATACAAGGACCCAATATTTCCACTTTTGTGTATTTCCACAAAGAAACCTAAAAGACTAATTTGAAAAAATATATGCATCCGTATGTTCATTGCAGCATTATTTACAATAGCCAAGTGGAAACAACCTAAGTGTCCATCAATAGATGAATAGATAAAGAAGAAATGATACATATATACAATGGAATATTAGTCAGCCATAGAAAAGAATGAAATTTTGCCAATTGCAACAACACGGATGGACATTTTAAAGGGTATTTGACTAAGTGGGATCTAAAAAACAAAACAAAACAAAATAAATGAACAAACAAAACAGAAACAAACTCATAGATACAGAGAACATTTTTATGGCTGCCAGGTGAGAAGGGGGTTAAGGAATGGATGAAAAAGTGGAGGAGATTAAGAAGTACAAATTGGTAGTTACAAAATAGTCATGGGGTTATAAAGTATAGCATAGGGAACATAGTAAATATTGTAGTAATAATTATGCATGGTGTCGGATGGGTACTAGATGTATCAGGGTGATCATTTCGTAAGTTGTGTAAATGTCCAATCACTATGTTATACATCTGAGATGAATATAATATTATAATAGAAAATATGTTTAAAAAATGAGTGCAAATAATTTGGTGGCAGTAATGGAGAGATGAAATGAGGAAATGGAGGATGAATAAGCAGATGTCAGTTTGATGTGGCTCCAAAATGCAGAAAGAAAAGAATAAAGGCATCCTTATTTCAGATAGGAAAGGGCATTTGATGACATTTCAGGGAGGCTGGATTTTATCATAAAGATGGCAATGTAATATTTTTACAGTAGAGGAATGCCTTGATCAGATCTGTATTTTAGAAAGTCAAATCTGTTTACAAGTAGAGGTATTGGAGTGTGCAATGGGTGTCATAGAAGAGGCTGGTGAAATGGTCCTTTGGAAAAAAAAATAATCAAACTAGGTCAGAAACGGTAGGAATAGAAAGTTATTTCAGAAGAAGACTGAACAAATGAGCAAAACTTGGTGATAGATTGTAGATGGTTAAGTATATGAAATTTCTCACTCTCTATAAAATAACATATAAGAAAATACCAGGTAAAAAATTCTTATGTATTTTGAATGGAGGCATAAACAACAAAATTACATATGTAAAAAGCTTCAAACTTATTTATATGTCTCATACAAAGTATGAATGGTGCAAAATTCATATATTTTCAAATTATTATGCTTGAATTAAAAAAACACATTTCAGCTCAAACATCTCTAAGAGCCATTTCTGAACACTCAATTTAAAATAGTCCATCCACTACGGCCATGCCACCCTGAACAAGCACGATCTCATCTGATCTTGGAAGCTAAGCAGGGTTGGGCCTGGTTAGTACTTGATAGGAGACCACCTAGAAAGACTAGGTGCTGTAGGAGTAAAAAATTTTAAAAAATAAAATAAAAATAAAGAATTGTAAGCTGACAAGGTCTTTGCAACCTGTGAGGTCAACCGAGGGTTGCCTCACCTAAAACGAACAAACAAACAAACAAATAAATAAATAAAAAATAGCCCATCCAAAGGCTCCCAACCTCATTTTATGAGGCCACCATTACCCAGACAAAGACATAACAAAAAGGAAAATTATAAACCAATATCTCTGATGAACATAGATGCAAAACTATCAACGAAATATTAGCAAACTGATTTCACCAATATATTAAAAAGATCATAACCCTGATCAAGGGGAATTTATTCCTGAGATTTAAGGTTGTTCAATATCCACAAATAAATTAATATGATACACCATATAAACAAATGTAGAATAAAAATTATATGATCATATCAATAAATACAGAAAAAACATTTGATAAAATCCGGCATCCATCTATGATTAAAAAAAAAAAAATCTCTCAGAAAAGTGAGAATAGAGGAAACATACCTCAACATAATAATAAAGGCCATGTATGACAAAACTACCACTAGCATTATATTCAACTGTGAAAAACTAAAAACATTTTTCTTAAGATCAGGGACAAGACAAGGATGTCCACTTTTACCACTTCCACTGAGCATATTATTGGAAATCCTAGTCACAGCAATCAGACAAGAAAAAGAAACAAAAAGCATCTATTTTGAAAAGGAAGAAGTCAAATTGTCATTATTTACAGATGACAATACTATATATGGAGAACCCTAAAGATTCCACAAAAACACTGTTAGGACTGATAAATGAATTCAGTAAAGTAGTAGGATGCAAAATTAATATTCAGAAATCAGTTTCATCATTATACACCAATAACAAATTTTCAGAAAGAGAAATAAGAAAACAATTCTATTTACAATTGCATCAAAAATAAAAAATAAAATAAAATACCTAGGAATAAATTTAACAAAGAGGTAAAAGACTTGTACTTGGAAAATTATAAGACATGAAGAAGATACAAATAAATGGAAACATGTATGGTGCTCATGGATAAGAAAAATTAACATTGTTAAATTGTTCATATTCCCCAAAGCAATCTACAGATTCAATGCAATCTCTATCAAATAACGATGGTATTTTTTACTTAACCAGAACAAATAATCTTAAAATTTATATGGAGCCACAATGATCCCATATACCTACAGCAATTTTGAGAAAGAAGAGCAAAGTTGAAGATATCACAATACCTGATATCAAACTATACTAAAAGGCTATAGTAACCAAAACAGCATGATACTGGCATAAAAACAGATGCATAGATCAATGAAACAGAATAGAGAGCTCAGAAATAAACACCTATGTGGTCATTTAATTTATGACAAGGGAGGAAAGCATATACAATGGGATAAAGAAAGTTTGTTCAGTAAATGGTGCTGGGGAAACTGGACAGAAAAATGCAGAAAATGAAACTAAACCACCTTCTTATACCATACAAGGATAAACTCAAAATGAATTAAAGACTTAAATGTAAGACCCAAAACCATAAAACTCCTAGAAATGAACAGGCAGTAGACTCTCTGACATTTCTCTTACAATATTTTTTCTAATATGTCACCTCGGGCCAGGAAAACAAACAAACAAAAATAAATAAATGGGACTATTTCAAACTAAAAAGTTTTGCACAACAAAGGAAACCATCAACAAAAAGAAAAGAAAACGTACTGAATGGGAGAAGATATTTGCCAATGATATTTCTGATAAGGGGTTAAAATTCAAAATTTATAAAGAATTCATGCAACTTAACACCACAAAAAATAATAATCATAACAATTCAATTAAAAAATGGACAGAGGACCTGAACAGACATTTCTCCAAAGAGAACAAACAGAAGACCAATAGACATAGACATGTGAAAAGATGTTCAAGATCACTAATCATCAGAGAAATGCAAATTAAAACCACAATGAGTTATCACCTCACACCTGTCAGAATGGCTATCATCAAGAAATTAACAAAGAACAAGTGACGACATGGATGTAGAGAAAAGGGAACTCTCATACACTGTTGGTTGGATTGCAAATTGGTGTAGCCTTTATGGAAAACAATATGGAGGTTTCTCAAAAAATTAAAAATAATACTACCATTTAACTCAGCAATTCCAGCTCTTGGTTTATTTGAAGAAAACCAAAACACTAATTGAAAAAGATATATGTTCCCCTATGTTAATTGCAACATTATTTACAATAGCCAAGATATGAAAGCAACCTAAGTTCCCATCAATAAATAACTGGATAAAGAAATAGTGGTACATATAAACAATGAAATATTACTCAGCCATAAAAATAAATGAAATCTTGTTATTTATGAGAACATGGATAGACCTGGAAGGTATGTTAAGTGAAATAAGTCAGACAGAAAAAGACAAATACCATATGATCTCTCTTATATATGGAATCTAAAGAAAAAACAAACTAACAAACAAAACAGAAACAGACTCATAGATGCAGAGATGGTTGCCAGATGGGAGGGGGTTTGGGGGTTGGAGTGTAAAAGGTTAAGAAACTAGGAAATAGTCTTGGGATTTTAAAGTAAAGCATAGGGAATATTGTCAATAATATGGTCATAGCTATATATAGTGCCAGGTGGGTTACTAGACTAGTCAGGGGGTTCACATCATAAATTATACAAATTTCTAACCACTATGCTGTTCACCTGAAACTAATATAAAATAATATTGAATGTCAACTGTAATTGAAAAAATCAGAGTCGGGGAGAAAGACAATGGGGAACAGTTTAAGTTTTACAGCAAACAAGCAAAGTTCCAATCAAGAAAAAGCCACGTTCAAATCAGTGGGAAGTTTTAGGACATATTTATTGACCCTTGCCTCACAACCTTCCTTGTGGTTTGGAATGGTCTAGAGGGGGCAGTCTCCCAATTCTTGATCTCTCAAACCAGAGACAGCAGAGTTAATTTGCAAATTCTAATCTGTTTCAGAGGCTGCCAAAGGACTAGTATCTGTCTTACCTTCTTGGTTATCAGGCAGAAAAGATGTGCCACTGTTCAGGAAAGCTGCAGGGGGTCTATAGACCCATAAATGCCTGGGCAATTCATTGTGGGTGGAGATGTACAGTGGAACATCTAAAACAAGTGAGGAAGCAGAAGTGACACTCTGGGAAATTACAACTTTCAAAAGCATCCATGTATACTCATTAGAATGGCAATTAAAAAATAAAATAACAATGATTGGCAAGTGTGTAGAGAAAATGGAACCATTGTGCATTGCTTGGGAAAATCTAAAAAGGTAAAATTGCTGTGGAAAACATTATCATAGTGCCTAAAAGAAATAAACAGAATTACCATATGATCCAGCAATTACAATTCTAGGTTTATATCCCAAAGAATTGAAAGCAGGGACTTGAACAGATATTTGTATACCAGTGTTCACAGCAGCTTTATTCATAATAGCCAAAATGTAGAAACAATTCAAATATCCATTAATGGATGAATGAATAAACAAGATATAAACTATACATGAAATGGAATATTATTCAGCCTTGAAATCTAACAAAATTATGATACATGCTACAACATGGATAAAGTTTTAAAATATTATACTATGTAAAACAAACCAGATAAAAAATGACAAATATTGTATGATTCCACTTATATGAGGTACCAAAGATAGTTAATTTCATAAAAACGGAAAGTAGACTAGCTGATACCAGGGGTTAAACAAAAGGAATAATGAGAATTGTTGTTTAATGGGTATAGAATTTCAGTAAAGATGATGAAAAGGTTCTGGAGGTGAAGAGTGGTGATAGTTGCTCAATTTTAAATCCCCTAAAATTTATACTTATTTTATTTTTTTAATTTACTATTTTTCTTTAGTGACATTGGTTAACCAAAATCCAATAAATTTCAGCTGTACACTTTAAAAGTAAGGCATATACATATTTACACTGTGCGTTGCCCTTCCATAGTTAGAGTTCTTTTTGTCACCACATACTTGATCCCTTTTATCCCATCTACCTCCCTCATCCCTGCTGCCCCTACCCTCTGGTAACTACTAACCTTTTGACCATGTCCATGAGTCTCTGTTTGTTTGTCCTGTTCATTTGTTGCTTTTAGGTGTATATTCCACATATAAGTGATATCATGTGGTTTTCAACTTTTTCTGTCTGGCTTACTTCGCTTAGCATGATTATCTCGAGGTCCATCCATGTTGTCACAAATAATAGTATTTCGTCTCTTCTTACAGCTAAGTAATATTCCAGTGTGTATATGTACCACAGTTTCTTTAGCCAATCATCTATCGTAGAACACTTTGGTTGTTTCCATGTCCTAGCCACTGAGAATAACGCTGCTATGAATTGGTGTGCAGATACCTTTTCAGATATGAGCTTTCAAGTCTTTAGGGCAAATACCAGTAGAGGGTGCTAGATCATATGGTAGATCACTTCTTAGTTTTTTGAGGAACCTCCATACTGTTTTCCATAGTGGCTATTCCAATTTGCAGTCCCATCAGCAGTGTATGAGGATTCCTTTTTCTCTGCATCCTCTCCAACACTTATTACTTGTGCTGTTGATAACAGCTATTCTAACAGATGTGCAATGGTATTTCATTGTGGTTTTGATTTTCATTCTCTAATAACTACTGATGATGAGCATCTTTTCATATGTTTGTTGAGCATTTGCATGTATTCTTGGGAGAAGTGTCTGTTCAGGTCCTCTGCCTAATTTTTGATTGGATCATTTGTTTTTTTGTTGTTATCAAGTTGTATGAGTTTTTTGTATATTTTGGATATTAGGCCCTAATCGAAAGCGTTGCTTGCAAATATATTTTTCCATTCAGATGGTTGTCTCCTACCTTGTTAACAGTTTATTTTGCTGTGCAAAAGCTTTTCAGTTTGTTGTAGTCTCACTCATTTATTTTTGCCTTTACATCCCTTGCCTTTGAGTACAGATTCATAAATATGCTTTAAGTCCAAGTTCCAAGAATTTAGTCCCTAAGTTTTCTTCTATGCAATTTATTGTTTTAGGTCTTATGTTCAAGTCCTTAACCATTTTGAGTTAATTTTGGTGTGTGGTAATAGACAAGAGTCTGGTTACATTCTTTTGCAGGCGGCTTTCCAGTTTTCCCAGCACCATTTATTGAAAAGGCTTTCCTTTCTCCAATGTATGGTTATGGCTTTTTTGTTAAAACTTATATGCCCATATAAATATGGGTTTACTTCTGGACTCTCGATTCTGTTCCACTGGTCCATGTGTCTGTTTTGCTGCCAATACCATGCTGTTTTGATTATTGTCGCTTAGTAGAATAATTTGAAGTTGGACAGAGTGATGCCTCCAGTCTTGTTATTTTTTTTCAGGATGACATTGGTGATTTGGGGTCTTTATGCTTCCATACAAATTTGATGATGTTTGGTCTATTTCTTTAAAAAATGCTGATGGGATTTTGATGGGGATTGCATTAAATCTGTATAATGCTTTAAGGGAAAAGGTCATTTAACTATGTTGATTCTTCCAATCAAAGAACATGGAACATCTTTCCATTTCCTTGTTCCTCTTAGATTTCTTTTAATAGGATCTTATAGTTTTCATTATATAGATCCTTCACATGTTTTGTTAGATTTATTCCTAGGCATTTTATTCTTTTTGTTGCAATTGCAAAAGGATTATTTTTTCCACTTCTTTTTCTGACACTTTATTATTAGGGTATAGAAATGTTATAGATTTCTGAACATTCATATTGTATCCAGAAACTTTACTGTATTTGCTTATTGTTTCTAGTAATGTTCTTGTGGAGTCCTTAGAGTTTTCTATATAGAGAATCATGTCATCTGCAAATAGTGACAGTTTGACTTCTTCATTTCTTATTAGGATGCCTTTTACATCTTTCTTTTGGCTGATTGCACTCACTAGAACCTCCATGTTATATTGAAAAACAACGGCCATAGTGGACAGCCTTGTCTTGTTCCTGATCTTAGAGGGAATCTTTTTAGTTTTACACCATTAAGGGTAATGTTGACTGAGGATTTGTTATATATGGCTTTTATTTATTATGTTAAGTTACTTTCCTTCTATACCGATTTTGTTAAGTGTTTTGATCACAAATGAATGCTGTACCTTGTCAAAGGCTTTTTCCATATCTATTGATATGATCATATGATTCTTATTTTTTAATTTGTTTATGTGGTGTATCATATTAATCCATTGCGTACGTTGAGCCATCCCTGTGCCCCTGGGATGAAGCCCACTTGATCGTGGTGTATAATCTTTTGAATATGTTGCTGTATTTGTTTTGCTAGTATCTTATTTAGGACTTTTACATCTGTGTTCATGAGAGATATTTGTCTATAGTTTTGTGTGTGTCTGTGTTATTTTTACCAGATTTTGGTATCAGGGTAACATTGGCCTCATAAAATGATTTAGGAAGTATTGCCTCCTCTTCAATTTTTTGGAAGAGTTTGAGGAGAATAGGTATTAAATGTTCTTTGAATGTTTTGTAGAATTCACTGGTGAAACCATCTGGTCCTGGACTTTTACTTTTTGATAGATTTTTGATGATTGTTTCAATTTCCATAATGCTGATAGGTCTATTTAGATATTCCAGTTCTTCTTGATTCAGTCTAAGAAGGTTGTATATTTCTAAGTACTTGTCCATTTCTTCTAAGTTATTAAGTTTGGTGTTATATAATTTGTCATAATATTCTTGTGTGAGCCTTTTTATTTCTGTGGTGTCTGTCAAAATTTCTCCTCTTTCTTCCCTGATTTTCTTTCTTTGTGTCCTTTCTCCTTTTTCGTTAGTGAGTCTAGCCAGGGGTTTGACAATGTTATTAACCTTCTCAAAACACCAGCTCTTTATTGTATTATTTTTTCTATTGTTTTGTTTTGTTTTCAATTTCATTTATTTCTGCTCTAATTTTGATTATTTCTTTCCTTCTGTTGACTTTAGGCTTCAGTTGTTCTTCCTTTCCTAGTTTTTTAAGGTGAAGCATTAGGTTGTTTATTTGAGCTTGTCCTTTTTTTGGAGATAGACTTCTAATGATATGAACTTTCCTCTTAGTACCACTTTTGATGTGTCACAAATGTTTTGTTATGTTGTACTATCATTATCATTCCTTTCTATTTATATCTTGATCGCTCTTATTTCTTCTCTGACTCAGTCATTCTTCAGTAGCATGTTACTTAATCTCCATGTATTTGTGGTTTTATCTGCTTTCTTTTTACAGTTGATCTCCATTTCAAAGCATCATGATCAGAGAATATGGTTGGTATGATTTCAACCCTCTTATATTTGTTGAGGCTATCTCTGTGTCCCAGTATGTGATCGTTCTTTGAGAATGTTCCATGTGCACTAGAGAAGAATACATAAGCAGCTGTTTTGGGATGGAAGGCTCTGTAAATGTCGATTATGTCCAGTTGGTCTAATGTGTCATTTAAGGATGGTATTTCCTTATACATTTTCCATTTGGATAATGTGTCCATATCTGACAGTGGGTATTTATGTCCCTGACTACATTAATGTTTTGTTTTTTTTTTCCCTTAGTTCTGTTAGTAATTGCTTTATATATTTCAGGGCTCCCTGATTGGGAGCACAGATATTAATAAGTGTTATGTCTTATTGAGGCATGATTCCCTGTATCATTAAGAAGTGTCCCTCAGGATCTTTCTTTATTTTTTTTATTTTGAAGTCTATTTCATCTGATATTAGTACCACTATTTCCCTTTTTTTCTCAATGCTATTTGCTTGAAATATCATTTTCCGCCCTTTCACTTTGAGTCTATATTTGTCTTTGGAGCTGAGATGTGTCTCCTGGAGGCAGCGTATGATTGGGTTTTGTTTTTTGATCCAATCTACAGCTCTGTGCCTTTGTATTGGTGAGTTCATTCCATTTACATTTAGGGTGATTATTGAAATATGAGGTCTTCTTATAGCCATTTTATCTTTTGCTTTCTGGTAATTCGGTGTTTCCATTGCTTTCTTGTCCTTGTGTTTTTTTTTTTTTTTAATTTGGTTGGCTTCTGTGGGTTTTCCCTCTGTTTCTTCTTGTTTTGTCTTATATACTTCAGTCTGAGTCTTTAGCATGTGGCTACCATTGCAAATATGTAGAGAATCGTTCTACATATGTAGTAATCAATTTTCTTTTGCATGTGCCTTATCTTCATTCTACTTTGCGAATATGATCTTTGAATTCTCCCCTTTTCAGTTATCATTGTCTCAGTATGTCTCTATGTATGCTGAACATTTATTACTATCTTGCTATAGCAAATCTCTTCTTATTTTTTAAGCTTATAATGTCCTGTTCATAGTAAGGGTTGCACTCCTCTGCTTTTGTCTGCCTGCGAGTTTCTTTACTCCTAGATGTGGGGTTTTTTTTTTTTTTTTTCTTTTGGATGAGCTGACTCCTTTCACTATGTCCTTTAATGCAGACCTTGTAGTGGAGAATGACAGCAGATTTGGGAAATCTCATGAACTATTTGTCTGAAAATGATTTCTAATCCCTGCTCCTTTTCCTCCCCTTCGACAATGACTATTATTCTTATGTTTCCTCTCCTGATGGTATCATCTAGTTCTTGTATTTCTCTTTCACTATTTGTCATTCTTTGTTTTCTCTGTTCTTCCTTCTGATTTATTTCTGGATTCCTGTCTTCGATATCACTGATCATTTTCTCAATTTAGTTGAATCTATTTCTCAAGTTTCCTGTTTGATTTTTCATCTCTTTTGGTGTGTTTTTCATATCCAGAAGTTCTATTTGGTCTTTTTGAAGGTTTCAATCTCCTTGCCAAAGAATTTATTCTGCTCTTCTAGTTGTTTTTCAATTTCCGAAATTGTTAATATGAATTGTTTTGGATCTCATCGAATTTTTTCCGAAGTACCATCCTGAATTCTCTGTCATTTAAGTCACATATTTCTTTGTCCGTAAGCTTATTTTCTGGAGACTTTTCTCTTTCTTTCTGAGCTGCCTTGTCACCATAGTTGTTCATGATGTTTAATGGACTATTTCTCTGCCTGAGAATTAATAGAAGTGCATTCTGCTATTTTTTCCAGAAAGATTTATTTATTGCATAAAGGTCTCTCTTTAGCCTGTTGCCTAGAAGACATTTTTCTTTTGATTTCCAATAGATGGCATCTATGTCTCTTGGATCCCTGCTTTATATAAAGTCCTAATAATGCCTTTTTTAAAATAAATATTCAATCACGCTTGTTACCCTCAGTCTCAGTCCCTGTCAGTGTTAATGACAGTTTTGGTAGTGTTTGCTTAGATTGCCCTGGGGCTCTGCGGTGTTCGGTCTTGAATGATATGGGAGGAGGGGCCCGCTGGGGACTGCGGCTCAGCCTCATATTTTGCAATCTTGGCTGATAATAATCAACTGTTGTTTCTGTGCCATCCCACTTTTCTGCCTTCTCCATTTCTCCTCTTTCTACCCTGATCCCTGGGCACTGCTACTGGTCCATGGATTTCACAGCTCTCCCCGACAGGTTGTTCAGGGAACCTGGAGCACCTTTTCCCCTCCCTCTCCTTCTGCAGGGAGCTTTGACTGCAAGAGGCAGCTTCTGTGTTTCTCCCCACCTACTGCCCAAGTCTCAGAGTTTTGACCTGTGGTAGTTCTTATGTGTAGATACCATGCTCAGATATGCTGGTGTGCAATTTGGGTGTTTTTTGTTGAGTTTTAGATGTTCAGCTTATTGTTGTTTCAAGGGGAGCAAAATGAGGACATTTCTCACTCTGTCATGTTTCTGTGGTCACCTCTGAAATTTACATTTAAAAACTGGTTAAAATGATAAGTTTTATGTTTTGTACATATGACGCAATAAAAAAAAATCAAATAAATAAATAAATAAATAAATAAATAAATAAATAAATAAATAAATGAAATAGCCCATCTAATATAACTCTCCAACTTAACATCTTACTTTCTTATATTAACAGAATTTACCACTATCTGAAATAAAGTATATTTATATATTTGTACTATATATTTATCACTCATTATTATTTGTCTCTCCCCTTAGAACATAAGCCCTGTGAGACTAAGGTCTTGCTTTCCTAGTCAGAAATTCCACACTCAATAAACATGCGTGAAAGGAAAGAAGAAAAGCAAGAAAAAGAAAGAAAGGAGAAAGAAAAAAAGAAAAATGGGAAAAAGGGAGGAATGAAAAGAAGATGAATGGATGATGGACGAATGATGGAGTGATAGATAAATGGATCAATGATGTATATTCCTTAGTTAAAACTTCTTGGTTATGAGAGTTTCAATCTCATTTCAATTTTTCATTCAAAATTTAGTTCAAAATGTATCATTGGGATTCAAAAAAATAGTTCCCATTGTTGAGTTAAGTTTCTACCAATTGTCCTCTCTGAAATCACCACTGGAAATTTTTTCTATCTCAATCATTCTGAATGCCACTTTTCTCAGAGAAAATCTAAGATGCACTCAAGTCTAAACAATTGAAATAGGTGAGCTTCTTCTCTATTTTGAGGAAGAATGCCTGAGTCAGATGTGCTCTATTTGTTTTAAATATTAGTATGTATCATTTTAAGAAGTTATTGTGATATGGGCCACTTTTTATGTAATCATCAGTGTGAGAATACTCAGAAGCCAGGTTTCAAATCTGATGCTGTTTAAGTAGTTTCTGTGCAACCATTGGAAGGTCCATGTGCTTATTTCATGTAGGTGATAGTGACAAATCTAACCTTACCATTGCCAAAAAGTTTAGGACCCCTCAAACCAACGTCTATAAGAAAAGCCAATGGCCCTGTGATAAATGAAAAATAGAACTCCCTGCCCCCTACTTCTGCCCCTGCCTTGAACTCTCTCCCTGTCCAAGCAGACACTACTTGGGTGGTAAAATATATATATATATATATATATATATAGTCATAAAATATATAAATAGTCATAAAATATATATATATATATTTTAAGGTATTTAGCAAGAGGAGGTATAGGGAGGTATAAAGAGGTGGGAGGTTCCTTTGACATGTAGAGTTTGGCCAAGTAGATATTAAGTATAATTGCAGAGTTTTATGAAAGTTAAGAAGTCCTGGATAACACATTTTAAATACCCCTTGCTACATCTGCAGAGTCTTGAAGTAGTAGGTAGAAACCATAATATCATAAGATTCCATTGATGTCTCATGGCTCTTCAACTGCTATGGCTCCCTCCTGACAGAAGAGCTCAGTATGTAGTTTTATTTGAGCCAAGGATGAGATTAGCTCTCCCCAAGCTGCCCCAACAGCAGTCCCTGAGTTCTCTCCTAGACATCTACAAGAGCTTTAATGGTCTCAGCCTACTAAATCTGAGGAGCCTTCCTAACAAGGCCCAAGAAAAGCTATGGGGCATAAATAAGTTGAACAGTCACCATGAAGTGTGAATAACAGGTTGTGACTATATCCATTCTGCCCATTTCTTAACCCAGCTTTATTCAGAACTTGTGAGAAATATCTAGTAAAGTTTTCAAAATTATTACAGAGAACCCTCTTTTGAACACTTGTATTATCCAGAAATAGACTTGAGGATGTACGAGCATATGATATATGACAAAGGTGGAAGTTCAATTTAGTTGGAAAAGAATAGACTATTTAATGATGTCAATACAACTGGCTAGGCAACCAAAAAAAAAAAAATGGTTCAATTTCTCGCTAATTTGAAAGCATAAGCAAAAAAACATAACAGTTAAATTTCTTTATAAAAATCTAGGTGACTTTATATGTATTCTAGAACATAAACACTATTGAGAATATAAAACAAACTCAAGAAACCTTGAGTATTTGCACACTGATGTTCATAGCAGCATTATTCACAGTGGCCAGAACATGGAAGCAACCAGAGTGTCCTAGGATAGATAATTGGATAAAGAAGCTGTGGTACATTTATACACTGGTATATTTCATAGTCATAATAAGTGATGAAATACTGCCATTTGCAACAACATGGATGGACCTCAAGGTAATCATGCTAAGCGAAATAAGCCAGACAGAAAAAGTTAAAAACCACATGATATCACTTATATGTGGGATATAAACCGAAAAGCAACAAATGAACAGGACAAACAAACAGAAACTCATGGACATTAGACAATAGACTAGCAGTTATCAGAGGGTAGGGGAGAAGGAGAAGCAGGGAGGTAGATGGGGTAAAAGCTGTCAAATACGTGGTGACAGAAAGAAATCTAACTATGGGAGGTGAACACACGATGTAAATATATATATGCCTTACTGGTAAAATGTACAGCTGAAACTTACTGGATTTCATTAACCAATGTCACCATAAGAAAAAAAATGCAAAAAGAAAGTAATCTTTAGTGATATAGACTTTTAAAATCAAGATTGGAACCCTAGAATCTACTTTAAAAAGACATATTTGAATATATAAAACTTAAAATAATTCTTATGGCAAAAATACCTTTAACAAAGTCAAAGACAAGCTTTGGTTTTGAAAAATAATTTTCACAACTCAGGAAAATCAGAGGTTGAAAATCTGTAATATAGTTTTCAAAGAGCTCTTACAACTTGAACCCAAGAGAGAAAACAACTGTATAAAAATTGTCAAAGAACATCAAAAAGCTGTTAAGAGGGACAAAAAAATTCAAATGGTCAACAACCCATAAAAAGAATTTCAACTTTACCAATGGCCATGGGAATGTAAATTGAAGTAATAATGACACATCACTTTATAACTATCAAATTAGCAAAAATTAAAATGAGTTATATTATCTATTTTTAAGGGGAAATGGATAAAAGGATACTCATGCATTGCCATAGAAACATGAATTGTATAGGCTTTAAAAAAAAAACAGTCAACAATATAGTAAAATTTTAAAATCCATGTAACCTTTGACCTATGAGTCTATCTCATAGAAACAAAAGCACTACAATTAAGGAATCTTATAATAATAGCTAATATTTATTGAGCCCTTATTATGGGCCAAATTTCTTTGCAAGGTACTACATGAGTTACACATCTTCTAATGATCCGTTATTTTACAAATGAGGAAACCATTTAAAAACACCCATAGAAGTTTAAAACTTGCCCAAAGTAACGTAGCTAGTAAATGACAGAGCTAGGAATCAAATCCAGGTAGTTTGACTCTAGAGTGCAAACTTTTAAAAGCTATGCTATCCTGCCTAACAAAACAGACAAAGATGTTTATTTCAACATTGTTTGTAAAGACACAAATGTAAAAGCAACTCAACTGTCTATTAGCAGGGGACTGACTGTTCCCTTAACTTCATCAAGGCAGATCCACACTGCACAGTGACATGAGACATAAAAAGACTTAGAACCTTACCAGATGATAAAGGATGATTTCTTCAAGATATTATTTAGAGAAGAAAAAAGCAGAAAAGCATGAAAAATACCACTCAAATTGAGAAATAATGATGCAAAACCTGTATGTGTATAGATATAAAGACTTACATATAAATAAATTAATATATAATATGATTTAGATGAAAAATATGGGAGGGTACCTTCTATTCAACATGGATGGGTCACAGAAGATAAGGTGAGGAGAAAGGAGCCAAACAAACCAGAAGACAAAAGTAATGATGATTAAAAAAAAGTATTTATGATCATGTTAATGAATTTTCATTAAAATGACACATGTAATTTTTAAAAATAAATTCCTAATGGCTAAAATGCTATTTAGCACAAATGCCTTAGCTAAATTATTAGAGAGAAATAAATGTTACAGACATGAATTCCCCAATGTGCTCTCATACTCCTGAGGACATGGTTCTGGACCACACAAACTAGCAGTGAGCCTCTGGCATATAATAAAAGTCACATGTACTACCTTGTTTATCCTACCTTTGGTTTCATCCATTCTCTATCCCATTTTGCCAGTCTTCTCTCCTTTCCTCAGCACAAAAATCTTTAATAATTTCACTGTTTACAAAATGAAGTCTGGATCCCTCAAATCCTCAGAGCTCTGAGAATTCCTGCCTGAGACATCTGCCTCTCCAGATTGACTTCTCCTCTGTCCTCCTGTACTTCCATAAGGACTGCTCTCCACTCCCCATTCAACATGTCTTATGTTTCCTCTGTTTCTCTTCTCTCATTTACATGGGTCCAATTTTAACCTACTCTTAAAGTTCTTTGTAGTCCCTTTGGAACTTCTTTCCTGAACTTCTAAAACATAAGTCATTCTCTTGAGTTCTTTTAGAAACAAAGGTTTTTCAAACACTTTTTAAAAATTTGTTCAGTTAAATTAGTTTTAAGTATACAATACATTGGTTAGATTTCTATATAGTTCTTAAAACGATCCTCCCAATTGCTCCCTCCCTCCCCTGGCCCTTCACCTAGCCATCATATTAATGCTAACTGCATTCCCTTTGCCGTGTTCCCCATCCCCATAACCAACTATCAACTACTAATTTGTACTTCTTTAATCCTTTACCCCATTCTCTCAGCCCCCAAACTCCCTCCCCTCTTCTGTCACCAAATTGTCCACTGTATTTGTGAGTCTATTTCTGATTAGCTTGTTTTTTTTTTCCTTAGATTCCTCATATAAGTGAAATCATATGGTATTTATCTTTCTCTTTCTGACTTATTTCACTCAGCATAATAACCTCTAGGTCCATCCATGTCATTGCAAAGGGTAGGATTCTTTTTTTTTTTAATGGCTGAGTAATATTCCACTATATATATATGAACCATAATTTCTTTATCCAGTCTTCTGTTAATGGACATTTAGGTTGCTTCCATATCTTGGCTATTATAAATTGTGCTGCCATGAATATTGGGGTGCATAGATCTTTAAGAATTATTGTTTTGGTTTTCTTTGGATAAATACCAAAAAGTACAAATTGCTGGGTAAAAAGGTAAATTCATTTTTAATTTTTTGAGAAAACTCCATACGGTTTTCCATAGCAGCTGTACTAATTTGTCAACCTACTAACAATGTATTAGGGTTCCCTTTTCTCCACATCCTCGCCAGCACTTGTTGTTTTTTGATTTATTGATGATAGCTATTCTGACAGATGTGAGGTGATATCTCAATGTGGTTTTAATTTGCATTTCTCTGATGGTTAGCAATCTTGAGCATCTTTTCATATGCCTATTAGCCATCAGTATTTCCTCTTTGGAGAAGTAGATGTTCAGGTCTTCTGCTCATTTTTTAATTGGATTGTTCGTTTGTTTTTGTTGTTGAGTTGTATGAATTCTTTATGTATTTTGAATATTAACCCCTTATCAGATGTATCATTAGTGAATATCTTCTCCCAAACAGTTGATTGTCTCTTTGGTTTGTTGATGGTTTCCTTTGCTGTACAAAAACCTTTTTAGTTTAATGTAGACCCATTTGTTTACTTTTTTGTTTGTTTCCCTTGCCCGGGAAGATATATCTGAAAAGAAATTCCTGTTAGTAATATCAGAGAGTTTACTGCCTATGCTATCTTCAGGAAGTTTTATGGTTTGGGGTCTTACATTTAAGTCTTTAATCCATTTGAGTCTATTCTTGTATATGGTGTAAGAAGATAGTCCAATTTCTTCTTCTTCTTTTTCTTTCTTTCTTTCTTTTTTTGAGGGGACATGTTTCTGTCCAATTTTTCCAACACCATTTATTGAAGAGACTGTCTTTACCCCCTTGTATTCTTACATCCTTTGTTAAATATTAAGTGAGCATACAGGCGTGGATTTATTTCTGGGCTCTCTATTCTGTTCCATTAACCAATATATCTGTTTTTATGCCAGTGCCGTGCTGTTTTGATTACTGTAGCCTTGATATCAGGTAGTGTGATACTTCCAACTTTGTTCTTTCTCAAGACTGCCGTGGCTATTCAGGTTTTTTTTTTTTATGGCTCCACCTAAATTTTAGGATTATTTGTTCTAGCTCTTTGAAAAATGCCATTGGTATTTTGATAGGGATTGCATTGAATCCATAGATTGCTTTGGGTAGTATGACCATTTGAATGATGTTGATTCCTCCTACCCACGAGCTTAGTATATGCTTCCATTTATTTGTTTCTTCAATTTCTTTTTTCAATGACTTATCATTTTTCTGAGAACAGGTCTTTTACCTCCTGTTAATTTGATTCCCAAGCATTTTATAGTTTTTGATGCAATTGTAAATAGGATTGTTTTCTTAATTTCTCTTAATGGAAGTTCATCATTGGTGTATAAAAATGCCACTGATTTCTAAATATTTATATTGTAATCCGCTACTTTACTGAATTCACTGATCAGTTCTAACAGTTTTTTGGTGGAATCTTTAGGGTCTTCTCTATATAGTATCATGGCAGCAGCAAATAACAAGAGTTTTACTTCTTCCTTTCTAGTTCAGATGCCCTTTATTGCTCTTTGTTGTCTTACTGCTGTGGTTAAGACTTGCAATACAATGTTAAAGAGGAGTGGTGAAAGTGGTCATCCTTGTCTTGTTCTTGATCTTAAGGAAAATGCTTTTGTCCTTTCCCCATTGAGTATGATGTTAGTTGTAGGTTTGTCATATATGGCCTTTTATATGTTGAGGTACGTTTCTTCTATTCCTACTTTGCTGAGAGTTTTTATCATAAACAGATGCTGGATTTTGCTCACTTTTTCTGCATCTATTGATATGATCATATGGTTTTTATCTTTTGATTTGTTAATGTGGTGTATCACATTAATTGATTTGCAGATATTGTACCAACCTTGCATCCTAGGAATAAATCCAACTTGATCATGGTGTATAATATTTTTAATGTATTGCTGAATTTGGCTTGCTAATATTTTATCGAAGATTTTTGCACCAATGTTCATAATAGATATCTGTCTATAGTTTTCTTTTTTTGTAATGTCTTTGTCTGGTTGGAATCAAGGTAATGGTGGCCTCATAAAAGAAGTTAGGAAGCCTTCTCTCTTCTTGAATTTTTTGGAATAGTTTGAGAAGAATAGGTGATAATTCTTCTTTGAATGTTTGGTAAAATTCACCTATGAAGCCATCTGGTCCAGGACTTTTGTTTTTTGAGACATTTTGCTTACTTAGAATAAGTAATTCTATTTCATTGGTGGTAATCTGTTGGTTCAAATTTTCTGTTTCTTCTTGACTCAGTCTTGGGAGATTGTATGTTTCTAGGAATGTGTCCATTTCTTCCAGATTGTCCAATTTGTTGGCATATAATTGCTCCTGGTGTTTTCTTATATCTATTGTATTTCTGTGGAGTTCGTAGTTATTTCTCCTCTTTCATTTCTGATTTTATTTATTTTGAGTCGTCTCTCTTTTTTCCTTGATGAGTCTGGCTAAGGGTCTGTCAATTTTGTTTATCTTTTCAAAGAACCACCTATTGGTTTCATTAATCTTTTGTATTGTTTTTTTAGACTATTTCATTTATTTCCTTGCTAATCTTTATTATTTCCTTCCTTCTATTCACTTTGGGCTTTGTTTGCTGTTCTTTTTCTAGTTCTTTTAATTGTAAGGTTAGATTGTTTATTTGAGCTTTTTCTTGTTTCTTGAGGAAGGCCCGTATTGCTCTGAATTTCCCTTTTAGGACTGTTTTTGCTGTGTCCCATAGATTTTGCATTGCTGTGTTTTCATTTTCGTTTGTCTCTAGGTATCTTTTGATTTCTTCCTTGATCTCTTTAATAACCCATGCATTGTTTAGTAGCATGTTATTTAGCCTCCATGTGTTTGTGTATTTTCCAGTTTTTTTTCTTATTGTTGATTTCTACTTTCATACCATTGTGATCAGAGAAGACGGTTAATATGATTTCAAACTTCTTAAATTTATTGAGACTTGATTTGTGTCCTAACATGTGGTCTATCCTAGAAAATGTTTCATGTGCATTTGTAAAGAATGTATATTTTGCTGCTTTTGGGTAAAATGCTCTGAAAATATCAATTAAATCCATCAGGTCTAGTGTGACTTTTAGGCCAACTGGTTCCTTGTTGATTCTTTGCCTGGAAGATCTGTCCATTGTTGTCAACGAGGTGTTAAAGTCTCCTACTGTGAGTGTATTACTATTGATCTCTCCTATATGACAGCCAATAATTGCTTTATGTATGTAGGTGCTTCTATGTTGAGTGCGTATATGTTTGCTAGGGTTATGTCCTCTTGATTTATCAATCCCTTTATCATTATGTAATGCCTTTTTTGTCTCTTATGATAGCCTTTGTTTTAAAGTCTATTTATCTAATATAAATATCACTACCCAGCTTTTTTTTTTCATTTTTATTTGTGTGAAATATCTTTTTCCATTCCTTTACATTCAGTCTGTGAGTGTCATTTGATTTGAAGTGGGTCTCTTGTAGACAGCATATGCATGGGTCTTATTTTCTTATCCATTCAGCTACCCTGTGTCTTTTGATTGGAGCATTTAATCCATGTACATTTAAAGTGGTTTCCTGATAGGTACATAGTTAGTGCCATTTTGTTATTTGTATTTGTTATTATTATTTTCTTTTTATCCCTTCTCTTTTTATAGTAGTCCCTTTAACATTTCTCGTAATGCTGGTTTGTTGGTGATGAATTCCTTAAACTTTTCCCTGTCAGGGAAGTTCTTTATCTCACCTTCCATCTTAATTGAAAACTGCTGGGTAGAGGTTTTGTGATTGTAGATTCTTGTTTATCAAGTCTTTGAGTATTTATTGCTAGTCCCTTCTGACCTGCAAAGTTTCCATTGAAAAATCAGCAGACATTCTTATGGGGGTACCTTGTAAGTAACTCACTGCTTTTCTCTTGCTGCTTTTAAGATTCTCTCTTTGTCTTTGACTTTTGGTATTTTAATTATGATGTGTCTTGGTGTGGATCTGAATTCCTCCTATTTGGGACTCTTCATGCTTCCTGAACTTGTATGTCTAATTCCTTTGCCAGGTTAGGAAAGTTTTCTTTCATTATTTCTTCAAATGGATTCTCGATCCCTTGCTTTCTCTCTTCCCCTTCAGGTATTCCTATGATCGGGATATTGTTACGCATCATGTTGTCCCAGAGGTCTCTTAAATTATCCTCATTTTTTAAAAATTATTATTTTTTTTATTGTTCTGATTGGGCGATTTCTGCTACTTGTCTTCCAGTTCACAAATTCGATCTTCTGCTTCATCCAATCTACTGTTGAATCCTTCTAGTATATTCTTCATTTCAGTTATTGTATTCTTCATTTCTGACTAGTTCTTTTATATGGTTTCTATGCCCTTTTTTATGCTTACTGTCTCTGTTGATGTTCTCATTGTGCTCATCCATTCTCTCCATAAGTTTGCTGAGCATCCTTGTAACCATTATTTTGAATTCTGTCTCTGTTATGTTGCTTGCCTCCATATCATTTAGCTTATATTCTAGAGTTTTTTCCTGTTGTTACATTTGTAACATGTTTCTTTATTTTCTTGTTTTATTAGTCTCTCTATATTCTTTTCTATGTGTCAGGAATATTTGTTTCATCACTCAGCCTTGGCCAGATGGCCTAATGTGGAAGGTGTCCTGTGTGGCCCAGTGGCATACTTTCCATGATCCCCTGTGCTGGAGGCTCTGGACATTATCTTTATGTAGGTTGTGTGTGATCTTCTGTTGTTGCCAAGCCTTTATTGTTGTCACCAAGCCTTTATTGTTGTTAGTACATCAGTAGATAGGATTAACGCTCAGCCTGACTAATTGTGGGAATTGGCTGCACTCACAGGGTAAAAGTTGCCATGTGCGGGCTGACCCTACTGAGTGGGATTTGCCCTAGCAGGCTTATGTACTTGTTGCAACCACTGTTTGCATGTACCACTAATGGGACTAATCAGGAGTTGCTCTGTTGTGGTCTGATGCCAGCCTCTGGATGTGTTGGTTTTATGGCCTCTTGGGAGGGGCTCCCCCATAGGCCAAGGTCAGTCACTGTTTTTGATTGCTCAGGGCTACCTGGCAGGAACTACAAAGCAATCTTCAGATGGTTGTTGCCTATGCTGGATCTATAGGTAAGTGGAAGAGACAATGCTATAGGCAGTGGTTGGTTATCTCTGTCCCTGACCTGGCACAGAGACCTAGGGAGTCTCCTGGGTCTATCAAGTAAATTTCCCCCTGCCACTGTCTCTGTAGCTCCCTGTAGAAGTTTCCAATCATAGCAAGGTCAGCTGCTGCCCACTATGGGCCTGAATGCGCCACCCCAGGGCAGGGGCACCTGCCTTTCAATGTGTGATGGGCACTTTGTGTATTGGATGGGGCAGGAGCTCAGAGAGTCAAGGGCTGTCAGGCCAATACTGACCCCTACAATCCCCTCAATAGATATTGCAGCTCGTACATGCAGTAGTGGTCTGTCCATAACTCTTTTCCCTGAAATGCACTCACTGCACTAGACAAGGTCTGTTGCCTACACAGACTGCACAATCCCAGAGCCAAGCAAGGCACGTGAGGCTGCCTGTCAATGAGCTGCAGGCACTTTGTCACTTGGATGAAGTGAGATCTCAGGGAGACAAGGGCCATCAGTCCCATATAACCTGTTTTGCTGCAAGTTCTGTGCTCGGTCATTCCCAGTGTAGTCATAGATCACAATGAGACTAGCTGCTGTCTGGGGTGGTCCCACAGACCCCTGCACTCCCCAGACACAATATTGCAACCCCGGCAGGCAGCAGAGATTTGCCTGCCACTGATTTCCATGCAGTGTCTGCCCTGTGCTAGCCAAAGTTTGTTGCCCATGTGGATTGAGAGATGGGGGGAGGGGCAAGGCTGTGGCAGTTCACTGTCAATGGGCCACCTGGGGCAATTTGTGGGTAGGGTGGGGCGGGGTCTTCAGAGAGACAATGACAGTCAGATTAATATAGCCTCAGTCTTGCTGCAACTTTGGTAACCCTTCACTCATTCTCGCAGAAGTCGCAGGTCACAGCAAGACCAGCTGCTGTGATCTTGCTGAGACTGGCCCACAGATCCCCTAGATCTGCCCAAGTTCATGTTGGCAGCAGTGATCTGCCTAACCCTATCTAGGAAATGCGTACTCACAGCACTGGCTGCCAGCTGTGAATGCTTGACCCTGAATCCGTGCAGGGTGCAGTAGCCATTCAGCAATAAAAGCCTTAAGCAATCTGCAGGTTGGATGGGGCGGGCTGAGCTCCTCAGGCCAGTGCTTCCTAATGGCCCTGTGGGAGGGGTCTGCACAGTCAAGCTGGTGCAGTCTGTAGATTGCCCGGCAGGGGGACCAGACTAAGGCACAATGGGCTATGCCCTTCCAGCCCTCATTGTTGTAACAGGTAATGCAGACTTTCTCAGTATGAATCCTGTGGGAGACTCTGACCCACCTCCAGTGTCCCGGGTGAGTGTCTGCAGGTCAGAAAGCCTGTGCACGGGTCCTTCAAAGGAGTGTCTAGGGTTTCAGTCTCCTTCTGTCTCACCCAGACGGCCAGAATTCCCTCTGGTTTTACAGTCAGAGTTATTGGAATCTCCTCTTCCCTGGGCTGGGATCCTGGGCGGGGAGCCTCCAAATGAGACCAGGACCCCCCTCTCCTTCAGAAGAGCCTCTGCAGCCTCGCTCTCCCTCCCAATAATTTTCCACCACCCACAGGTGCAGGTCCAGCCCGATTTGCGACTTTGCCCCTCCTACCAGCTTCAATGTGGCTCCTTTATATTACCAGACATAGGTGTTACAATCAGCTGGACTTCAGGTGATTCTCCACATTCATTATTTTATAACTTATTTGTAATTTCAATGAGGACCTAGGAGGAAGTGAACCCTGCTTTTACCTAGTCTGCCATTTTCCTCTCAAATCCTAGTTTTCTTTCTTTTGCTCTTATCAAGATTGCATTTTATGTTTATGGTAGCTCCTAATGATGAATTAAGAAGTTCTCTACGCTCTTCTAATTTCTGAAACAATTCAAAAAATAAAGGAATTTTCTGACCATTGAAGGTTCAAAAGAATATGTCTTTAAATATATGTATATGTATGCATATGCACACATACACACACACACACACACACACACACACACACACACGACGGTCAGTCCCAGTCTCAATTTCGAATATAGTCCTTTCTCTTCAAAGTTTTCTAGTTTACATTATAGTTGTCTGTTTAAGTTTTCTGCTTCTTGAATAGATTTGAATAATTCATATTTTGCCAGAATACTTACAATTCATTAAGATATTTAATTTTTAACATTGATCTGAAAATAGCATTCTCATGTAATATTTTCATCGATTTTCATATCTGAGGATACTCACTGCCTGCCAATATGACCAAATCTTTTCACTAGAGCTTCTAGGGCCAACTTTAAGTGAGGATAGTACTTGGTTAGGCACCTCTGTGTTGACATTTTCTCTCCTCAGCTCTGGCTGGTCTCAGTCATCTCTACATGGATGACAACAACCCCATCATCATGTTAGTAGCACCAATTGTAATGCCTTAGTCTAGTTAGAGCAGGTAAGCCTTTATTGGAGTGAACTGTATTTTTATACACAGAATCGTAGATACCATATTGGAGACCAGGGTTGGTCAGAAAAGAGCAATGAGGGAGCACCCTGGCCTCAAGAACTCTAAGATGTTTGATTATCCTATGATCCTCATCCACAGTGACCCATAGTACCTTTAGTGAGGTTCTACTCACCTCAAGTCTCTTCAGACTCAATAATATTTACATGTTATTTCATGCCAAAAGAATTGACTACTTCAAACACGACAACTTGAAATACTATTTATAATCACACTTATGCTACAGGAGCAGATAATCTATTCATTTTAACATTTGTTTTTAAATGGCAGCATAGAGTAGGACATCTTTTAGTCTAAAAAGAGCCTCATGGAAAGTGGAAGAGATGGGTTAGTTGAGAATTTCAATTGGAAGGATCACAACTAAGTCTATGCTTAGATGAAAATCTAGTTTGATAGGAAGAGACCAGGGAGACATCAATTTTGGTGCCAGAGATTGGCAAGGTTGACATGGTGGAGAAACCAATATATTAGACCAGGCAAACAAGCTGTTTAGAAGCAGGGCAATGATGAGATCAACCTCCAGAGAGCCTTCACATTCAGCTATGCAAGTTACCAGCAAAAATTCCAGGAAGTTATTTTCCCCAAAAAGGATTTAAATCAGTAAAGGCCCTTATATGTGGAGGTGGCCAGGCTATGTGACAAATTTTTTCTAGCAGAGACTTTGTCCTTTGTTTGTATGTGGCTGGCCTGGCAATATTAAATGGCAATGTAGGCTCAGCTTATTGCTTATCAGAATGTGATCCCATGTGATTCTTCCCACTGACTGTAAACCCAACCGCCATGTGTGTTTCATACTCAAATCCTCCAATTCCCAACATAGTATCAAACACACATTAACTTGCAGGTAGTATCTCTAGAATGCTTGAAGAGGTAAGGATGCACAGTTCAGAAAACTTTCTATGTCCTTGGGTTCAAGTCCTCCTCAGATTGTGGGCTGTGTATCCAGGGTTCAAGAATTCTCCTTCACCAGTATTTCTCTTTTCTTGGCTTCTTAGACTCTCAGATCTGAGAAGAGGATCCTGGCAAAATGACTCTATTCTGGTACTTGGAGGAGAGAAAGATGCTTTTAATACATATCAAATACATAAGCACTGTTTTTGGTAAAGAATAAGGAGAAGGAGAATGGGCGCCTCCTTTGTGTCATCAATTGGCAAATTCCTTAAGTGGTTTAAAATGGGTACTACAAAGAAACACATAAAATAAAAATACAAATTAATATACTTAACAATGTAAATTTCTATATATTCTTAAATCTCTCTGTCTTGTCTGTGTTCCAGGTTTAGGTTTAGTGGTCGTATCCTAGGTCTGGCTTTGATACATCAATACCTTCTTGACGCCTTCTTCACAAGACCCTTCTATAAGGCACTCCTGAGACTGTAAGTGTATTACAAGTCACAATCCATCAAGTCTCACCTGCAGGATAACAAGTGCTGGCCTTCCTAGTACCTCTGGCTCTTTTGTCCCTGTTTTGCCTAAGCATTCCTATGAAGTTTATGGTGGTTTACTTTTCTGAGTGCTTAGATATCTCATAAACATTTAAATGCAATAAAAATGCATTTGGAGATTTTATTTATGCACAAAGAAGAGTATTATAACAGCATACAGTAGATATAAATTAGTTTATATAAACAATTATAGTAACATTACAAACATTTCATTAAACTAATAGAATTGATTCATCTAAACCTTAGTTGTTTTAAAATGATACTTTTTTCAATTATGAAAAATTCATGAGTTGATAATTATTTTATGTTTATTATTGTAGATATTTTAATATTTTCTTTTTAAAAGAGAAAATATATTCAAAAATATCAAATTATTAGAATAAGTCTGTGTTGGTTTAGCTAGGAGTTATATAAAAACATTTTGGAATGAGGTCTATGCAGCCATTCATTTAACCTTTCTCCATTTAAATGGCCCCAGGCCCTGCGATTTGAGCGACTTGGAATATTTGGATGAAGAATTCCACCAGAGCTTGCAATGGATGAAGGACAACAACATCACAGATATCCTAGACCTCACTTTCACCGTTAATGAAGAGGTCTTTGGACAGGTTTGTGAGATGTGGAGCTTGCAAAATAGATTTTATTTTTTAATATGGAAAATTAACATAACATAAAATTTACCATTTTAACAACTTTTAAGCATATAGGTAAGTGCATTGACATTGTTGTGCAACCAGTCTCCAGAACTTTTTCATCTATAAAACTGAAATTATACCCATTAAACAACAACTCCCCCATTTCTCTCTCTTCTCAGCCCCTTGCAAACACTATTCTACTTTCTCTTTCTATGAATTTGGCTACACTAGTTACCTCATATAAGTGGAATTATACAGTATTTTTGTTTGTGTGACTAGCTTGTTTAACTTGGCAAAATGTTCTCAAGCTTCGTCCATATTATAACAGGTGACAGTATTTTCTTCTTTTTGAGGGCTGAACAATATTCTACTGTATGTATAGACCACATTTTGTTTATCCATTTATCTGTTGATGAATACTTGGGTCACTTCCACCTTTTGGCTACAGTGTACAATGCTTCTATGAAATAGGTGTACAAATATCTGTCTGAGTTCCTGCTTTCAATTCTTTTGGATATATTCCCAAAAGTGAAAATGCTGGATCATAGAGTAATGGGATTTTGTTTTTAAACTAGAAAACAAAAAATATTATTTATTCAAAGTATAATTCTTTAATAAGGCTGCCCATTTCTTCCTTCTTTTTATTGTTATGACATGGGTTTACCGTATAGAGATTTTTGAAAATCAAGTTGTGATAATGGATCAGAAAGCATTTTTGTAAACTGTGCAATACATTTGTAAAGTGTGCAATGCATATGTAAAGTATTTCTGTTATCTGTACAGCTACAAAAATACTTCATTTTGTAACTAACATCTAGACATTTACTCCTCCAAAATGCCTATATTTTAATACTATTTAATAAGATAAAGCTTCTCATTTATTTTCCACTATCATTTATGTAGCAATGAATCTTCTTGGTTACAGTTTAATCTCGTTAACCATAGCTTGAGCAGATTTAACAATTAAGGTTTTGAGAACATTATTTATAAGAGATCCCAAAAGCCTGTGACATGTGGTAATTTATAATAGAGTTGTTTTGAGAATTATGTTGGAATACTTTATAAGTACCTTGCATGAATGTGGACAGTGTGCCAAGTCTATTGATGAGCAACACACTTAACTTCGCAGACCACCCAGCACTGACATCTCAATTAAGAATCCTGGACAAGTCCTGGAAAGTGTCAATATTCTGTTGTATTTGTTTTGTATAAACATACCTTTGAAGAATACTCTCTTACATATTTGAGGGGAAAATTACTTCTTCCTACAACTATAGGAAACACATTTAAATATACTCAAGAATATATGATTCACTTACCTGTCCTGCCATGTGTAAAATATGCTATTCTTTGTGCATGACAGCTTTTAGCCCATGACTATATTTGCCCTATAGTGGCGGGTAAATTTGTAAAATAAACACAATTTCTTAGAAAACTGTATTAAAACAACTGGATAGCCATCTTAAATTTTTTAAGTTAGAACCATGACCTAATTCTTTACAGTAAAATAAACTCCACCTGGATCAGAAAGCTGAATGTAAAAACAAATTATAAGAAGAAAACAAGCTAATTCTTTAAAATTTTTTAACAAGGAATGCTGCTGTAGATGTGACACAGACTTTCAAAATCATAAAAGAAAAGATTGACATAGTCGACTAAGATTATTTCTCTAATTATGCATGGCAAAAATACAGCATAAACAAAGTAAAAATGGCATAATATTAATATGTTGTAATGTGTAACACAGACAAAATTCTATTTCTTTTAATAAAGGAAGAGATCTCATAGATCAATAAAAAATTATCAACAACACAATAGAAAATTAGCAAAGAATATAAATAAATAGTTCTCAGAAAAGAAAATATAAAGAAATACTGAGCCTCTTTCAAAATTTTTAAAAATGTAAATTAAAGCTATTATGAGATATCATTTTCCCTTACAAGAATGTCAAGAATCAGAAAGTTTAGCAGTATTCTATTTTGGAGATGGTATAGAGAAAAAGGCATCTTGAACATTGTAGGTTGAAGTAAATAGAAGTTTAGTTAACTCTATGAAAAACACCTCTGTGATATCTATCTGCATTTAAATGCATCTGTCTTTGACCCAACAGCCATATCTAGGAATTTTCCTACAAATATTTTCACACCTAATTGAAATGCCTAATGTATTAGCATCTTTGCTGCAGCATTGTTGATAACTGCAAAAGATCTGAAACAATCTAAATGTTTAGCAGTAGAGCTTTCGTTAAATAAGTTATGATACATTCACACAATGGAATAGTAGACTAGTGGGATGTGTGGCTATTAAAAAGTTTAAGATATCCCAGGGAATCAATTCTCATATAAATCATAAACAATAAAGAGAGTATTATAAGACAAACAAAGAAAGAATAAGAGGTTTAAATTCATATGAAACAATTGTCAAGATATATTTTCAGGTGAAAAAGTTTGGTGAAGAACTGTGTATAATATGTCACCATTTATAGGAGAAAAAAATGATATATTCATATTTCCTAGTATATACATAGAATCTCCCTGGAGGGGAAGTAAAGGTGAATTTCTCCAGGTAGGAAGATTGTATTGGCTGAGAGGAGGTGGGAGAAAAACTTACTTTTCATTTTATGGTCTTTTATACCACTTGAATTTTATTCCATAGACACATATTATATACACAAAATATAAAATAATAGACAGACCTGAAGCTTACACTCAGCAATGAGGTTTTCTGTTTTAAATACTATGCACACGAATAATTTTGAACAATAAAAGTTGAAGGTCTAGAATCAAAAAGTGAAGTAAATTACAAATAACTAAATACGAAAAAATTAGAGGAAAAAATAGCATTGAAAACACAAAAGAACAATTCTTCACATGTACATATTGTAGGAACTGAATAAATCAGAGAAAAGTTCAAAATGTTCCCAGTGATCAAAATAAGGATATTTTGATAGTAAGGTCAAGATGGCAGAGTAGGTAAATGTTGTGCTTGCCTCCTCTCATGACCACATTAAAAGTGCAGCTAAATTATAGGACAGTCAGTTTGGAGAAGTACCTGAAGACTGTAACTGGGGATATAAAGAAGAGGCTATGTCCAGACTGGTAGAAAGAACAGAGACATGGAATGGGATGGTCCAATACCCATGTGTGGCAGTTGAGCATCAAGAGGGATATCTTCACTGCAGAGGTCCCCTTGGAGGAGCAAGAGGCCCCAACCCCACACTGGGGCTCCACAACTCAGAGTTCCAGTGTCAGGAAGAGGTGTCCCCATAAAATCTGGCTGTGAACATTAGTAAAGATTCTGACTGTCAGGGTAAGACAAAAGACAGCTGGAAACCCAGGCATCCTCCTAAAGGGCCCACACACAGACTCATTCACTTGCAAGCACTCACCCTAGGCTTCAGCAGAGGGACAGCAGCTCAGGAGGCATCAGAGACATATAGGGAAAGACTGAGTTGTGTGACTTTAAGGTGAGGGCTGGAGGGACAGCCACCATTGTTCGTTTGTTGAGCCCTCCTCCTGTGCAGCTACAAGCAAGTGCCATTTTGACTGAATTGAGCCCTCCTGGCACACAGCCAAATCCAAATCTGCATTGGCATGGTGATACCTGATCACTCCATCCTGGTAACTCCCTGAGACTCCAATATACCCAACTAGAAAATTACTGATGGCAATTTCATTGCTAGGCAACAAGCCCCACCCTATACTCTGCAAAAGAAACTCCTTTGGCAGCAATCGAAAGCCTTGGCCCGCACACCTCAAGAGACACTTTTAGTGGCAGACAAACAGACCAGGCCCAAGCTGCAGTATTTCTTGAATGAATCTTGAAGGTCTGCAGGTCCAAAGCAGGAAACAGATGGCCTCAGTGTGATCAGAGACTTTTGCAAGTGGCCACAAGCTCAGCACGGGCTTCAAATATGAACCTGCACTAACCTGAGGAACACCACTTGCCCTGCCCTGGTGACTCTCTGAGACTCCACTTCATCCAACTCACATACTACCCAAGGCTTTTTCAGCTACTAAACCTACAGGAAGCCTCAAGGATTGGGATGCCCTGGACTTTTGCTGAGCTACCCCAACCTAGCGCTGGTGGCAGCCATCCTCGGTTCACTACGTGACCTCTCCTATGTGCCCCCTGTTCCAGCATATGCAACAACCAAGCTCAGATATCTTCTTAGCTCCTGTCAGGTAGCCCCAGGTCAGTCACAAGCAGCAGCTGACTTTGTTAGCACAAATACACAAACATACCCAAAGGCTGGCATTAAATCTGAATGGAATATCCCTTATTAGCCCCACAAGGTGCACACCCAAATGGTGGACTCAACAGGCAAACGAGCTTACTGGGACAAATCCCATTTCATAAGATCAACTCTTACAGAGGAGCTCATAAACTATAGGCATGGCCAATCCTCACCGCCAGTCAGCCTGAGAGTTAATCTGATGCAATGCTATGTCAACAGCAATCAAGACTCAACTACAACAGGAGGGCACACATGACCCACACAAGGGACACTCCTGGAGCACGCAGCAGAGATGAGCAGGGAGACTGCACCACTGGGCTAAACAGGGCACCTACTACATAAAAGCACCCAGCTAAGACTGGAAAATATAGTAGGTCTACCTAATATATAGAAACAAGCACAGAGAGGCAGTCAAATAAGAAAACAAAGAAAAATGTTCCAAATGAAAGAACAAGACAAAACTCCAGAAAAGGAATTTTGAAAAATGGAGTCAAGTAACATACCAGAAACAGAGTTCAAAACACTGGTTATAAGGATGCTCAATAAATTTAGAGGAAGAATAGGTGAATTCAGTGAGAACTTCAATGAAGAAGGGTAAGCATAAAAAACTTATAAGCTATAAAAAGAAAAACAGTCAGAAATGAAGAATACAATAACTGAAATGAAGAATACACTAGAAGGAATCAACAGTGGATTAAATGAAGCAGAGGAGCAACCAGCAATTTAGAAGGTAAGGTAACAAACAAGACCAAATCAGAACAGCAAAGAGGAAAAAAAAAATTAAACAATAAAGATAGTTTAAAAGAGCTCTGGGACAACATCAAGTATAACAACATTCGTATCATAGGAGTACCAGAAGAAGAGAGAAAGCAAGAGATTGAGAATGTATTTGAGGAAATAATAACTGAAAACTTCCCTAACCTGGTGAAAGAAATAGATATACAAATCCAGGAAGCACAGAGAGATGTGAATAAGGTGAACCCAAGTAGACCCACACAAAGAGAACTCATAATAAAAATGGCAAGAGTTAAAGACAAAGAGAGAAGCTTAAAAGCAGCAAGACAAAGGAAGTTAGTTACTTACAAGGATACTCCATGAGATTGTCAACTGATTTTTCAAGAGAAAATTTGCAGACCAGAAGAGATTGGCACAAAATATTGAAAGTGATAAAAAGTAAAGACCTACAACCAAGGCTACTCTACCCAACAAGGCCATCAATTAAAATTGAAGGTGAGATAAAGAGCTTCCCAGACAGGAAAAGAATAAGGGAATTAGTCAACAGCAAGCCAGTATTACAAGAAATGTTGAAGGGGCTTCTATAAGTAAAAGCAGGAGAAGTAGAAAAATATAAATATGAATAATAAATGGCAATAACTATTTCACTATCAAAAATCACCTTAAATGTAAATAGATAAATGTTCCAATCAAAAGACATAGGGTAGCTGAATAGATAAGAAAACAAAACCCATACATATGCTATCCACAAGAGACTAACTTCAGATCAAAAGACATACAAGGACTGAAATAATTAAAGGGATGGAAAAATATATTTTGTGCAAATAAAAACAAAAAATGCTGGTGTAGCAATACTTATATCAGACAAAAAAAAAAGACTTTAAAACCAAAGCTATAGTAAAAGACAAAGAAGGGCATTACATAATGATAAAGAGATCAATCCAACAAGAAGATATAACCCTAGTAAACATTTATGCACCCAACATAGTAGCACCTAAATACATAAAGCAAATATTGACCAACATAAAAGGAGAGAGCAACAGTAATACAATCACAGTAGGGGATTTGAACACCCATCGACACCAATAAATCTTTTAGACAGAAATTCAACAAGGTAAAAATGTTCTTAAATGACACACTGGGCCATTTGGATTTAATTGATACTTTTAGAGCATTTCACCCAAAACAGTAGCATATGCATTCTTCTCAAATGCACATAAAACATTTTCCAAGATAGACCACATGGTAAGCCACAAAACAAGTCTCAGTAAATTAAGAAGATTGAAATCATATCAAGCGTCTTTTCCAACCACAATGTTATGAAACTAGAAATCAATTATAAGAAAAAACTGAAAAATACACAAACACATGGAGGCTAAATAACATGCTGCTAAACAATAAATGAGTTAATAATGAGATCAAAGAAGAAATCAAAAGATGACTTGAGACACATGAAAATGAAAACACAATGAACTAAAATGTATGGGACAAAACAGAAACAATCCTAAGGGGGAAATTCATAGCAATACAGAACAAATAAAATCTCAAATAAACAATCTAACCTTACCTCTAAAGGAACTAGGTAAAAAAACAGCAAACAAAGCCCAAAGTAAGTAGAAGAAAAGAAATAATAAACATCAGAGCAGAAATAAATAAAATAGAGACTAAAAAAATGCAAAAGATCAATGAAACCAAGAGCTGGTTCTTCGAAAAAATAAATAAAATTAATAAACCTTTAACCAGACTCATCAAAAAAACAAGGACCCAAATAAATAAAAATGGAAGTAAAAGAAAAGGGACAATTGATTCCAAAGAAATACAAAAGATTATGTTTTAAAAAATACTACAAGCAATTATATGCCAACAAATTGGAAAATCTGGAAGAAATGGATAAATATCTAGAAACATACACTCTCTCAAGACTGAGTCAAGAAGAAACAGAAAATCTAAACAGACTAATTACTACTAAGGGAATCTAATCAGTCATTAAAAAACTCCCAACAAACAAAAGCCTGGACCGAATGGCTTCACAGGTGAATTTTACCAAACATTCAAAAAGGAATTAACACTTAATTTTTTCAAACTAGTTCAAAAAATGTCAAGGGGGAGGCTCTCAAGCTCATGTTATGAAGCCACCATTACTCTGATTCTCAAACCAGACAAAGACAGTCAAAAAAAAAGATAATCATAGGCCGATATCCCCGATGAAT
The DNA here is from genome assembly GCF_902729225.1 of Pteropus medius. Lineage (NCBI taxonomy): Eukaryota > Metazoa > Chordata > Mammalia > Chiroptera > Pteropodidae > Pteropus > Pteropus medius. Next base: position 15,031,822 of record NW_024352787.1, on the reverse strand, counting down.
GTAGATGCAAAAATCTCAACAAAATATTAGTAAACCAAATTCAGCAACACATTAAAAAGATAATACCATGATCAAGTTGAATTTATTCTTGAGATGCAAATTTGGTCCAAAATCTTGAAATCAATAAATATGATACACCACATTAACAAATTGAAATATAAAAATCATATGATCATATCAATAGATACAGAAAAGGTTCTTGACAAAATCTAACATCCATTTATGATTAAAACTCTCAGCTAAGTTGGAATAGGAGGAACATACCTCAACATAATAATCTGACAAACCCATAACTAACGTCATCCTCGATGAAAAAAGCAAAAAAGTATTTTCCTCAGGATCAGGAACAAGACAAGGATATCCACTTCTACCACTTTTATTTAAAATAGTATTGAAAGTCCTAGCCACAGATATCACACAAGAAAAAAGAAATAAAAGGCAAACATTAGAAAGGAAGAAGTAAACCTGTCATTATTAGCAGATGACATGATACTATATAGGGCAAACCCCCAAAAAACTGTTAGAATGATAAATGAATTCAGTAAAGTAGCAGTATACGAAATTAATATTCGGAAATTGGTTGCATTTTTATATGCCCATAATGAACTTTCAGAAAGAGAAATTAAGAAAACAATACATACACACACACACACACACACCCCAAGGAATAATTTTAACCAAGGAGGTAAAGACCTGTACTCAGAAAACTATAAGACATTGAAGAAAGTGATTGAAGATATAAATAAATAGAAACATATACTGTGCTCATGGGTAGGAAATTTTAACATTGTTAAAATGTCCATACTACTCAAAGCAATCTATAGGTTCAATGCAATCTCTGTCGAAATACAATGGCATTTTTCGCAGATCTAGAAAAAATAATCCTAAAATGTATATGGAACCACAAAAAAATCCCTGAACATCAAAGGCAATCTTGAGAAAGAAGAACAAACTACACTACGAGTCTAGAGTAATCAAAACAGCATGGTACTGGCATAAAAACAGACACATAGATCAACGGAATGGAATAGAGAATTCAGAAATAAGTCCATGACTATATAGTTATTAAGCTATGACCACAGAGGCAAGAATATACAATGAGGTAGAGACAGTTTATTCAATAAATCGTGTTAGGAAAACTGAACAGATACCTGCAAGAAAAAAAAATGAAATCGGACCATCTTCTTACACCATATTCAAGAATAAACTCAAAATGGATTACAGACTTAAATGTAAAACCCAAAACCATAAAAGTTCTAGAAGAAAATATAGGCAGTAAACTCTCTGACATTGCTCTGAGTAATATTTTTTTCTGATATATTATCAATATTATCAATAAATTAACACACAACACGTGTTGGCAAAATGTGAAGGAAAAAAACCCTTGTGTGCTGTTGCAAATTGGGACAGCCACTGTGGAATTGCAAATTGAGACAGCCACTATGGAAAACAATTTAAAAGTTTCTCAAAAAATTAAAAATAGAACTACCATATGACCCAGCAATTCCACAACTGGGAATTTACCCAAAGAAAACCAAAACATTAATTCAAAAAGATATATGCAAATCTATGTTCGCTGCTGGGCTATTTACAATAGGCAAGATATGGAAGCAACCTAGGTGCCCATCAATAGACAACTGGACAAACAGGTGGTACATATATATGATGGAATATTACTCTGCAATTAAAAATATGAAATCTTACTATTTACCAAAACATGGATGGACCTAAAGGGTATTACACTAAGTGAAATATGTCAGAAAGACAAATACCATATTTCACTTATATGTGAAATTTAAAGAGACAAAATGGAAACAGACTCATAGATACAGAGAAAAAACTGGTGATTGGCAAATAGGAGGGGTTGGGGGGCTGACAGAAAAAAGGTAAAGAGCTTAAGAAGTACAAATTGATAGTTATAAAATAGTCATGGAGATGTGAAGTACAGCATAGGGAAATAATCAATAATACTGTAATAACTATGTATAGTTATTACATAGTTATTACTATGTGGGTAATAAGCTAATTAGGGAGAATCACTTTTTAAATTATGTAAATGTCTAACCACTATGCCATACAGCTGAAACATATAAAATAATATTAACTGTCAACTCTAATTGAAAAATTTAAAAAAAATGATAAGGCTGTATTGTAGATCTAGAATAATGTATATCTGTTTAAAGTTTAAATTAATCCTTTTTCTCTTAAAATACGATCACCAAGAACAATGGTGATCTTGGTGATCATATTTTAAGGTCTTATAATGGTCTTATAAAATTTAGTTGCAGCCCTTCTTTTGGTACATTATGAGATAATGGAGATCAGACAGACAGATGTAGATGAAAGACAGCTTAAGCTTTTCCTGAGTTGTTAGGATTCAGTTCAGCTGCTAGTGGAGAAGCCCAAAATGACCCTGCTGAAATTAACAGTTTGTCTCTCAACATAAAAGTCTAGAGACAGGAAACCCAAGGCTCCAGTCCCTATGACACAAACTTGCACTAGTGGTCCAAATGCAAATGGCATCCCAACCATCACATCTGTGTCTGAAGCAGCGGGACAAAGGAACAAGAGTCTCTCCCTTTAAGGAGGGCCATAAAGTGCCACACAACACTCCTGCTTATACTTTATTGGCCAGAATTTAGATATAGTGTCACTGCTGGGGTGATGTGAAATCCGGCATTGTCCCAATGGCATTGGGGAGAAGGTGGAGGAGGATGAACAGTGGCCTTATGTGTGTTGTCCCTCAGTTCTTCCCTGCTGATGCAGCAAAAAATTACAGGTCAGCAAGATTTAGAAAAAGTAAGATTTATTGAAAGTACATTTTAGAAGGAGATGGGCCACGCTAGGGAAGGCTGCAGCCCTGTGGAATTTAGAAGATGAAGAGATAAGATAGTACATCCCAAAGGGAGGCGTGGGTTTCCAGCCAGGAACGTTGTAACAATGCAGAAATGGGAAAGTCTGTTTATATTTGGGCAGTGATGGGAGTTCCTAGATGATCCATCTGTGAGGTCACCTTGACTAACAGTTGGCTGCTAGATAACTTTGCCTACTGTGCATGTGCTTACCCAGAATTCAGTCTGTTATAATTAGATTCATGAACTTCCAGGCATAGTCATAATATCATAATGATAGTATAATGAGGCTGAAGTTTTGGGCAGTACTTTCTGAGCATGCATTTGTAGGTGGTTTAACCAGCAGCTTTTATGGCCTCTGTGCTCTTGATTTGGGGTAATTTATAACTCTAGAAGGAAGATATTTCTGGGAGGTCCTTAAGGAAGATCTTCAAGGGAAATTTCTATGGTTACAGAGCTGGCCTTGGCTCCTGTCGGTCATGCCTGACTAACTACCTAACAACGTGATACACCTAGAAGTAAGGGAGGTTGGGAAATAATCTTTAACTGAGCAGCTACATTCCAGAGATTCCAAGGATATTGGTGACAACTAGTATGTTACACTTAGCCAATATTTTATATTTAGCACGTCACCTAAATGATAGGAAAAAAGTAACTGTCTTTCTTCTGTGGACTCTTTATTTAGATACCTGAGTCTATTAATGCCAAATATATATGTGTATATATATATATATTTTTAAACCAATAACTAAGTTCTGTGATGCCTCCTGTGCCTTATAGCATTAAACGGTGAGGTAAAGCCCTTAAGCAAATTTAAGATGATTGAAGCTTACCACCTTCAAACGCCAACACTTTCTGATAAAAATTCTAATTGCTTTCTTGCCTTTGAAAAGATAGAGCACAGATCATAACTCTTCCTGATGAATCAAAATTGTTCTAACAAACATACATCGCCATAATAAGTGGCAATGTCATTCTGTTTCCTTTTTTAAAGGTCCAGCTGTCATTCTTCAGTCAATATTTTACCTAGCTAAAAAAACCATCTTCCTACCCTCTGCTGTTTTGCTACCAATTATTTGCTGTGGATGGGGAAATTGGTGGCTGTTAAGAATTTGCTGTAATTGATATTCGGGAAATCAAGTATGTGACTTTAGTATAGGGACATTCAGTTCCATTTAGGGACCACCAAGGCATTTTCCTTTTTTTCTATTATAACTCTTGAGTTAAGAAAACATTTGCTCGGAGATTGGATTAAACATGGCAGAGTGAGAGACATACCCAGTACTCTCCCTTTGAAACAACAATAAGCTGAACATGTAAAACTCAACAAAAACACCTAAGCTGCACACCAGCACATATAAGCATGGGATCTGCGCATAAGAGCTACCACAGGTCAGAACCCCAGGTGTCAGGTGGTGGACTAGGAGAAACAAAGAAGCTGCCTCTCACAGCCAGAGCTCCCTGTAGGAGCAGGAGAAGGGGAGAAGGTATAGCGACTTCCTTGAACAGCACCGCCTGGGAGTGCTGTGAGCTCCATGTGGCTGGTGGCAGTGCACCGTCATCAGGGCAGAAGGCAGAGAAACGGGGATAGCAGAAAAGTAGGGATGGCAGAAAAACAACAGTTGATTTTTATCAGCCACAGTTGCAAAACTGAGGCTGAGCCACACCACAGCCCTCATCCACCAACCCAGGGGGCCCCTCCCCCCATGCCCTCTGAGATCTATCACCACAGAGTCCCAGGGGGATCTGAGCAAATGCTACCAAAACTGTCCCTAACACTGACAGGAACTGAGACTGAGCATAGTGAGCATGATTAAACATCTACAAGAAAAAAAAGACATGATTAAGATTTTATATAAAGCACAGATCCAAGAGGCTTAGACACCACCTACTGGAAACCAAAAGAAAAAAACCTTCTTTGCAAAAGGCTAGGGATCATTATATAATAAACCCTCTTTCTGGAAAAAAGAAAAAAAAAAAGCAGAACACACTTCCATTAATGCCTAGGCAGAGAAATAATCCATTAAACACCATGAACAACAAGGTGACAAGTCATCTCAGAAAGAAAGAGAAAAATCTCCAGAAAATAAGCTTACAGACATAAAAATATGCAACTTAAATGACAGAGAATTCAAGATGGTACTTCTGAAAAACTTGATGAGATCCAAAACGAATCATATCAACAATTTCAGGAATTAAAAAAAACAACTAGATGAGCAGAATGAGTTCTTTAGCAAGGAAATTGAAACCCTCAAAGAGAACCAAATAGAACTTCTGGAGATAAATAACACACCGCAAGAGTTGAAAAATGAGAGAGAAAACTTGGGAAATAGAGTTGACCAAATGAAGGAAAGGATCAGTGATATCGAAGAGAAAAATCTAGAAATAAATCAGAAGGAATAAGAGAGAAACCAAAGAATGAAAAACAATGAAAGAGAAATTCAAGAACTAACTGATACCATCAAGAGAAGAAACGTAAGAATAATGGGCATTGTCGAAGGCAAGGAAAAGGAGCAAGGATTAGAAAGCATTTTCAGACAAATAGTAGGCGAGAATTTCCCAAATGAAAGGAATGAGCTGGAGATGAAATTCAAGAAGTCAACAGAACACCCAATTGTCTCAACCCATAAAGGCATTCACCAAGACACATTGTATTAAAATTATCAAAAATCAACAACAAAGACAGAATTCTCAGGGCAACCAGGGAAAAGAAGACGGTAACCTATAAAGGAAAACCCATTAGATTATCATCAGACTTCTCAGCACAAACCTTATAAGCCAGAAAGGAGTGGAATCAAATATTAAAACTATTGAATGAAAGGAACTACAAAACCTAGAATAATGTGTCCACCTAAGTTCTCCTTTAGATATAAAGGAGAAATAAAGACCTTTCCAGACATACAAAAATTGAGAGAATTCTCCACTTCGAGGCCTGCACTACAGGAAATACTGAAAGGGGTCAGCTCACCTAAAAATAAAAATGACAAAAAAAACCCACATAATTAGGAGTAAGGTGATTAGCAGGCTGATAAAAGCAGAGAAGTGCGACCGTTACTAGAAATAGAACATTGTAAGCTTAAAAAAGGAAGAGATTAGCTGTAGCAAGATAGTGATGAATGTTCAGCATACATAGGGACAGATTGAGACAACAATGACTGAAAAGGGGAGGATTCAAAGATCCAAATTCACAAAGGGGAATGGAGATAAGGCATGTGCAGAAGAAAATGGACGACTGTCTATAAATAACTATGCTTTACATATTCATAATGATAACCACACGCCAAGGATTCAGAACTGAAGTATATAACATAAAAAAAAAGGGGACCACAGGGAAAACCCACAAAAGCCAATGAAAATAAAGAAAACAGAAACACAAGGGCAAGGAAGCAATGGAAACACCACTACCAGAAAGCAAAACATAAAATGGCTATAAGAAGACCTCATATTTCACTAATCGCCCTAAATGTAAATGGACTGAACTCACCAATACAAAGGCACAGAGTTGCAGATTGGATCAAAAAACAAAACCCAACCACATGCTGCCTCCAGGAGACACATCTCAGTTCCAAAAAAATAGAGAGAGAGACTCAAATTGAAAAGGTGGAAAATATATTTCAATCAAATGGCATTCGAAGAAAAGGGGGAGTAGCGGTACTACTATCAGATGAAATAGACTTCAAAATTAAAAAAAATCTAAAGAAAGATACTGAGTGACACTTCATAATCAGAAAGGGAATTATGCACCAAGAAGACATAACACTTATTAATATTTATGGTCCCAATCAAGGAGCCCTGAAATATGTAAAGCAATTACTAATAGAACTAAAGAGAGAAATAGACCAAAATACTATCATAGTAGGGGACCTAAATACCCCACTGTTGGATATGAACAGATCATCTAAACAGAAAATCAATAAGGAAATAACATTCTTAAATGGCATATCAGACCAACTTGACTTAATTGAAATCTACAGAGCTTTCCATCCCAAAAGAGCTGCTTATACATTCTTCTCTAGTGCAAACAGAACATTCTCACGAATCGACCACATACTGGGACACAGAGATAACCTCAAGAAATATAAGAGGAGGCGATACTTACCAACTCATTTCATGAGGCCAATATCACCCTGACCAAAACCTCGTAAGGATAACACACAAAAAATAAACTGCAGACCAATATCTCTCATGAACACAGATACAAAAATCCTAAAAAGATACTAGCGACATATTAAAAATATTATGCACCATGATCAAGTGGGTTTCATCCCAGAAGCATAGGGATATTTCAACATATGCAAATCAATTAATGTGATACAGTACATAAACAAATTAAACAATAAAAAACATATGATCATATCAATAGATGCATAAAAAGTCTTCAACAAGATATCTCATGCATTTATGAGCAAAACACTTAACAAAATCAGTATAGAAGGAAAGTACCTTAACATAATAAAGGCCATATATGACAAACCCTCAGCCAACATTATACTTAATGGTGAAAAACTAAAAATCTTCCCTCTAAGATCAGGAACAAGGCAAGGCTGTCCACTATCACCACTGTTATTCAATATAACTTTGGATGTCATAGCAAGTGCAATCAGGCAAGAGAAACATATAAAAAGCATCCAAATAATAAACGAAGAAGTCTAACTGCCACTGTTTGCACATGTCATGATTCTCTATATAGAAAACCCTAAAGACTCCGCAAGAACACTACTAGAAACAATAAGCAAATATAGTAAAGTTTCTGAATACAAAATCGATGTTCAAAAATCCACAACGTTCCTATACTCTAATAATGAAGTGTCAGAAAAGAAGTGGAAAAAATAATTCCTTTTGCAATTGCAACAAAAAGAATAAATATCTAGGAATAAATTACACGAAACATGTGAAGGACCTATATCATGAAAACTACAAGACTCTATTAAAAGAAATCAAAGAAGATTCAAAGAAATGGAAAGATATTCTGTGTTCTTGGACTGGAAGAATCAACATAGTTAAAATGACCTTACTACTTAAAGCATTATACAGATTTAATGCAATTCCCATCAAAATCCATTGGAATTTTTTAAAGAAATAGAACAAAAAATCAGCAGATTTGTATGGAAGCACAAAAAAACCCTGAACTGCCAAAGCAATCCTGAGAAAAAAGAATGAGCCTGGAGGCATCACTCTGCCCGACTTCAAATTATACTACAAAGCGATAATAATCAAAATGGCATGATACTGGCAGAAACACACACACACAAACACACACACACACACACACACACACACACACTCACTCACTCACTCACACACCAGTGGAACAGAATCGAGAGTCCAGAAGTGAACCCATATTTATATGGGCAAATAATTTTCAACAAAAAAGCCAGAACCATACAGTGGAGAAAAGAAAGCTTCAATAAATGATGCTGGGAAAACTGGAAAGCCACCCGCAAAAGAATTAAACTAAACTGTTGTCTATCACCACACAGCAAAATTAACTCAAAATGGATTAAGGACCTGAATATAAGACCTGAAACAATAAAATGCATAGAAAAAAACATAGAAACTAAACTGAAGGACTTTGGACTTAAAGAAGATTTTATGAATTTGACCTCAAAAGCAAGGGAAGTAAAAGCTAAAATGAATGGGACTACATCAAACCAAAAAGCTTCTGCTCTGCAAAAGAAACCGTCAACAAGGTAAAAAGACAACCATCTGAATGGGAAAATATATTTGCAAACAATGCCTCCGATAAAGGCCTAATATCCAAAATATTCAAAGAACTCATACAACTCAACAACAACAACAACAACAATAACAACAAAAACAATCCAATTAAAAAATTGGCAGAGAACCTGAACAGACTCTTCTCCCTAGAAGACATACAAATCGCCAACAAATATATTAACAGATGTTCAACATTACTAGCTATTAAGGAAATGCAAATCAAAACCACAATGAGATATCATCTCACACCTACTAGGATGGCTATAATCAACAGGACAAGTAATAATAAGTGTTGGAGAGGATGTGGAGAAATAAGAACCCTCATACACTGCTGGTGGGACTGCAAATTGGTACAGCTACTATAGAAAACAGTATGGAGTTGCCTCAAAAAACTAAGAATTGATCTACTATATGATCCAGCAATCCCTCTACTGGATATTTACCCCAAAGACTTGAAAACTCATATCCGAAGACATATTTGCTCATCGATGTTCATAGCAGTATTATTCACAGTGGCCAGGACATGGAAGCAACCAAAGTGTCCTACAATAGATGATTGGCTAAAGAAGCTATGGTACGTATATACAATGGAATATTACTCAGACATAAAAAGAGATGAAATACTGCCATTTGCAACAACATGGGTGGACCTTGAAATAATCATACTAAGAGAAATAAGCCAGACAGAAAAGTTTGAAAATCACATGATATCATTTATATGTGGGGTATAAACTTAAAAGCAACAAATGAACAGAACAAACAAACAGAGACTCATGGACATGGACAACAGACTAGTGGTTATCAGAGGGTGGGGGTAAGGGAGGGTGGGAAAAAATAAATAAAATGTTTAAAAAAAAAAACAGTTATTCTTTATTTTAAAAAAGGCAGCTTTTCTCATGTACTTAATATCCACTTAGAACAACCAGAGTCATTTTAGTAACTTCTAGGATAGGAAAAGAACTATGGAGGTAATAATGCTAAACCTATGTGAAGAGAATTTTTGCATATAGATCATATTCCTTTACTTGATATGTTTCACTGAGATAATCTCAGTTGACAAGCTTCACAATCTTTCGTTTTACAAGGTAACGGAAAGGGAGTTAAAATCTGGAGGAGCCAACACCCAGGTGACGGAGAAGAACAAGAAGGAGTACATCGAGAGGATGGTAAAGTGGCGAGTAGAACGTGGTGTGGTGCAGCAGACGGAGGCCCTTGTGCGGGGCTTCTATGAGGTGAGCCTCAGTCCCAGCTGAGGAAGGCATGATGTATGCCAGAGCCTTCATCACCAGACACAGCTTGTGAGAAAAAGGGAGAGAAAGAACCAGAGCAGGCAAAGAGCTCATCTCTACTCATCAGAGTGCAAAGAGGATCTTCGTGAGGTAGATGAATGAGGGATCAAAGTTCTCTAGGAAACCCAACTTTTGTGGTAGGTGAAAAGTGCTCTCACAAAACTGGTATTGATGTGGCCCTTGTGTGCCAGATGTGACAATATACAGCATCTCCTGTCAAGGTATGTTCATGTTGCATTTCCTTTCATTCAATGAAATAAACATAAAGGAATTGAAGGCATTAGAAGACATCATTTACTCTTGCAAGATTTTTATTTTTTTTTATATTATGTGCCACATAATCCATGCTGAGGTGGTAAATCAAAAAGACAATGATAGCTGCTAGCCTTCCTGTACACCAAAAATTGGCATCCTTAAATGTTTCCAGTTTAGAAACAAGAGTCTGTAAGTGTTTCCTTAGGGCTTGGATCATTTTCTCCCTGCCATAATGGTGAATCACATGGGTCACTAGCTCATCCACCACTGGTTTGATTAAACGAGGTGCCCACTACAGATGTTCAATTGTGCCTGATACATTTGACAATAAGATGGAAAGCCAGGGATCAAAACCCTAACAAAGCAGGTCCTCCCAGATTTTTGAAGAAGGGAGAAAGGAAGTTAGGAGAAAAAGAAAAAAAATACAATCATTTTAATATATAATTCCCATTCCTATTAAATGTCAGTTTGATGTGGGAGAGAGTATAACTTTTAAATGAAATGGTAATACTAATAGCTATTTAGTCACTTCAAAGTGATTTGGACTTTTTGTTTTTAACATTTGTAGGATATAAAGCTGAAAATGACAAACAAGATAAACAGAAACTCATAGACTGAGACAACAGTTTAGTGGTTACCATAGGGAAAGGGGGAGCGGGGTCACATATATAAGGGTAAAGGTGATGTAAGGTGATGAAAGGAAATTTAACTTTGAGTGGTGAACACACATTAGTGTATACATATAGTATATTATTGAAGTGTATACTTGAAACCTATATAATTTTATTAAACAGTGTCACCCCAATACATTTAATTTATAAAGTAAAAAAAATAAAATAAAATAAATAAAATAAAATGCAATGTTACTTGGAAATTTAAATGTGACTAGAAATAGTCAAATCAGGTTTTTTCATAGCATCTATCTGAGATGTGTATCAGAAGTAGTGAAATCACTTTTTTGAGTTCCCTGCTCATAAATGGCTTGCATTTCAAAATGCAATGAGCAATGATAGCACATTGGGAAAAAAAAAGTAATAAATGATAATCAGTTTTTCAACTGAAGCCATAGAAATAACAATGAATATAACTTTTGATGTGGTTGAACTGTTTGCGGAAGCCTAATCTGTATTTCAGGTGGTAGACTCTAGGCTTGTCTCCGTGTTCGATGCCAGGGAACTGGAGCTGGTGATAGCTGGCACAGCAGAAATTGACCTAAACGACTGGCGGAATAACACTGAGTACCGGGGAGGTGAGCTGGCAGAGCTTGTGATGATACAACTATCACAGATTAAGTTCATCACTTTTTAAAAATTTATTATTGAGGTAAAATTGACATAAAATTCACCATTTTAAAGTGAGCAATGCAGTGGCATTAGTACAGTGACAATGTTAAGCAACAATTACCTCTAGCTAGTTCTAAAACATTTTTATCATCCCAAAAGAAAACCCTGTACTCATTATGCAGTTGTTCCCCATTCTTTCCTCCCCTCCACCCCAGTGACCATCAATGTGTATTCTGTCTCCATGGATTTACCTATTCAGGATATTTCATGTAAATAGAGTCATACAATACATGGTCTTTTGTGTCTGTTTTTTTTTCACTTAGCATAGTGTTTCAAGGTTTATCTATGTTGTAGTATATTTCATTACTTCATTTCTTTATGGCTGAATAATATTTCATTTTATATATATGTATTCATATATATTTATAATATGAATATAAAATAACATTTGTACACACATTTTATCACTTTTTGAAGACTACAAAAACTTGCCCTTACTTCAACATATGTGTAAAGTAGGTTCTTGTGTATACCTTCCTCCAACTTCCAATTTAAACCTTCATTCAGTTGACAATAATCCCTGATAGTAGTCTCTAGCCTAAGTTGGTGTAGATGCAACAGGGAACATCGCTGCCCATGGGCCAGTTCCTGAAATAGGTTGCCAGCTGGCAGAAAATTGTGTCCCGCTTCCTATAGAATTGGAGCTCTCTTCACCTCAGTCCTTGTTTGCTGTAACCCAATTCTGTTATTTTTCCAAAACCATTTTCTAACCCCTCCTATTACCTTCACACTGCCAAACCAGTCTTCTAAAACATTATTTTCATCAGGCCACTTCCCTCCCCACAAAACAAGCTACTTATTATCTATAGAAGACATCTTTGGCAGGTTTGTTTTTTTGTTTTTTGTTTTTTGTTTATTGCCTCAAAGCCCTTTCCTCGTGTAAAATATTATAGAGAAACCCCAATCTGTAAAATAGAGAGCGAGCAAGAGACCCATGATTTAAGCCTCTCATCACCCCCAATACACTCAACCACGAGCAGCTTTTGTGCAACTGCTAGGCTCTTCTTGATCTGGTAGAAAAACCACTGACCTGAGGTATCAAGTCAAAATGTCTCTGCCTGGCTGTTAAGGCCTTCTAAGGCCCCCATCAAATTTTCTTTCAGTCCTCACCAGATCTCTTTTTCTGCTAGTCAGCTTACTATCCTTTGCATATTTCTTCTTTATTCTTGTTATTTTTTATTTCCCCTGCAAGAAGTATTTTCCTCTTCTCCTCCACTCATATAAACTCTTTGCATGCTAAATTCACACCTTAATTTTTTATGAAGACTTCACTGTATCTACCCAAGCCCACATTGATATCTCCCACCTTTGAATGACTCTTGCATTTGCAGTCAGCAGTAAAGCATTCATCTTAACTGACCCAAGCTTTCTTCCAACTGTACCCCAAGAGGTGCCCAACATTTCTCCCATGGGCCCAATTTGTCTCAGTTGATGGCTGGCCCGAGAGCAGCTGCTTCAGGCACACCAATAGGTGCTGGAAAGCCCAATATCTTCCATTCACCAAGGCTGCCCTTTACCTTCAGCCTTTCTTAAGTCTTAGGCTCTTCCACACTATATAGTGACCAAGAGCTAAGATATCAGAAAAAAAGAAATACGATGAAATACTGTATTCATAGAAAGTTTTGTTTCTTAAGGATTCCAAAGATCTCTACCAAGCCTAGCCATTCCTTGTCTACATTTATATGAGGCAGGAAATGACTGGAGGAGTGCCAGTTATTTAGAGAACAAACATCTCTGAGGACATCCCTCAGAATATGTAATCTTTTTATAAAATGGCTATTTTCTAAATCTGCTTTTCTTTTAAAATTGACACAGTTACACAAATTATTTTAGATCTACCTAAAGGCCATCATTAGAGAAATCAGCAAATCAAAAGCAGCTGTTCAGTTCCTATCATACTTGATATGTATTTCATCTCTCTTCCTCTTCTCCTCCTTCCTCCTTTCTCCACATCCTCTCTTTCTATGTCCTTTTACTCCATTCAGGTTATCATGATGGTCATCTTGTGATCCGCTGGTTTTGGGCTGCAGTAGAGCGCTTCAATAACGAGCAGAGATTAAGATTACTTCAATTCGTCACAGGTACATCAAGTGTGCCCTACGAAGGCTTCGCAGCCCTTCGAGGAAGCAATGGGCTTCGGCGTTTCTGCATAGAGAAATGGGGGAAAATTACTTCTCTCCCCAGGTATGAAGCTCTTCTTAATCTTCAGGAAACCTGTTGAAGAGGGCAAAGTGAACTTTGTTATTTGAGCTTGTTATATGAGTTATTAGTGAAAGGTGCAAGTGAGCCTCTGGGAGATAAATTTAGACCATATTCCTAGAAATTTTTTGATGATCGAATGTATTTGGTCTGTAGTATCATGGTACATGTGTCAGTTATGAGAAGCTTTCCAATCTGTGTGTAGCTCAATTTAATTTAAAGAGGAATGTCTCACCTGATTTTCAGGGTGGATATCGGGGTGGGAGGAGGTGAGAAGAGGCTGGAAGCCCAAACACTTAACGGCTCTGTATCTGTATTTCTACAGCATATCACTTGATACTCCTCCATAGGATAGTTATTCATGTACATGTTACATTGTTCCTACTATGCTTCTATGCTTTAAAACATGTGAGGATAAGACCAAATATATCTCAGGTCTCTACAGTGACTCCTATATAGTAAGCTATTGAGGAAATTATTGTGAGATAAATGCAGAAAAGGAGGTTTTAGTGATCCGGGTAATTTAACAGAATGAATTTCTTTTAACATGAGTTTTAATCCCAATAGTTCCTGGATCCTTTCTATGACACTTTGGGTAGCATATTCCTGATCAGTGAAATAAGGAGCACTAAAGAGATACTTATGTATAGGTACTATCCAAATAAATAATGCTCAACAGACAGAAGAAAAGATTGATTCATATGATTTTCTTCTACTATGATATTTTCTAATCATAAAAGAAGATTCACATTAAATTCAACTCTATTTCTGCATGGCCTCCCCAGATACCTTGGCTAAGTCCCTATTGTGGAAGGATTTACTGAACTACAATTTTCATAGCTTTCTCAGACTTGACATTCCCAAAATGTTCTGAAGACAATTCCCCTGATGTCTGTGGCATTAGGAGGCCCAGAAAACAGAGTGCATGCTTAGCTGGTTAATAATAGCTTAAAGCTGTCACATAATTTTCAGCCCTTGCTTTACCCACTTAGTTTAGCAGACCCTTAGGGCTTATTTGCTTGGTTATTCTAACGGATGAAACTACTGAATTAAGTCTGGCATTAAAAAAAAATAAGGCTTAAAAGGCAAGATTTCCATTTGTCTAGTTTAATGATAAATTTGGAGGATGAGGTACTTTGGGAACATTCTGCTCTTATTTTAGAGAAATGAGTTTGAGTCACCATTTGTTGATAGATTACTCCCACAGTGTGCATACCTAGGAGGGGCTGAGATACAACAAGGCCAGGATGTGTTCGGGAAAGACCACCAAGTCAGTACAGAGGATAAGATGTCCAAAGCAGCACTGTAGTTGAGAGAGATAGTTTAGTGGGCCACGAAGAAAAGACCCTGCTGAGGAGTTTCTATTTTATACTTTAGGAAATAGATGTCATTTGGGGTCACAGATTGAGCCTAATAATGTATTTACTTTGGGAAGCTTTTAAGTATACATTAATATTATGAACCCACACAGAGAGTTTACAAGATAGATATTGGGCTTATGAACAGGTTCTTTATATCTGGGCCAAAGCATTTGTAAAAATGCTCTGCACCCCCAGAGAGGGTTCCTAGGGGAAATAGGGTCTTTGTCCCGGGCTGGGAGAACCCCAAAAAGCAAGTGCTGATATGGCTCTCTAAGAAAATAGTGAAATTGACCCTCTGAATAGTAGCCCCTGACTGGTCTCCCTTGTACATTTTCTGAAGATTCAAGAACTGAATAAGTGTCACCTATGTTTGAAGAGAAAGAAATAACCTGACTTCCAAGAAAGTAGTTTGGGAATACCTGGCCAAGCCACATGGCAGGTGGTAGGAAGTACTGAAGTTGGTTGAAGCTGCATCTGCAGTGAGTTGGGGCAGAGAAGGGCTTAGAAGCTGGCAGGAGCACCAAACAGACACAGTGTGATCCAGGGCTTCCAAGAGACTGTGAGCCTCAATATGTACTGCCCACACTTAAAAGAGAGGTGTTCTGCAGCTGCCAAATAGTGTCAAAGCAAAACTTGGGTCATAGCCCAGGCTAGTTAAAATCTTCATGTCAGTTCAAGTCCTTGTCTTCTAAAAACTGGGTGAGGGATAGGAAAAAGGACTTTGATAGTAGGGGATTCTAGGACATAATTTTATAGTGCCTGGTGAAGAAACTTCTTAAATCTCCATAGCTGAAATATAAGAGAGGTGAGAAGGTCACTGGGGTTGTGGTTGAGCAAGTGGTAGTCTGGAGCAATAAACAGGTCATCCCTGTAGACTCAGATGCTACATAGTCTGATGAAAGGGCCTGAAATGGAAAGTCTTTAAGCCAGAGATTTTAATAAATGTAATCATCCAGAAGGTCAGAAGGTATAGAAGGTGTGTGTCTAGATCACTGATTTTCAGACTTTTTAAACTATAGCCCACAGAAAGAAATACCATTTACATCACAACCTAGAATATGCATATGAATTTGTGTGTGTGTATGTATGCATGCATGTATGTATGTATGTGTGTGTGTATGTGTATGTATCTGAAACACAAATTCTCTCAAAACAATGCTTTATCCTGACTATCTGCCCATGATACACACTATTTTCTATTCTACCTAATTTCATTAAAATGAAATGCCAGACAAAAACTGTAGTTTGGTGGGAAATGATATAAATGGTATGAGATTCAAAGGAACAGAAATGAAATTTTTGATCAAAGATTAAAAAGTAATGATCTAGAATTGGCAACAAAGAGTGAGAAGAGTGCTCATCCATATCACAGAATGTGTCAGGGTGAGCAATGGCCATTTTCATTCATGAGAACTAAGAAGGGACACTAGGACTTGGGGGCCATGTCCAGACAGAGTTCTAGAAGGAGGAAGAGTCTCCTTATTATGAAAAAAGGTTTGGAGAGGGGATGGAGGGAAGAAAAGCACAGAAGCTAGTCAGAGTAGACACAGCCCAAGACAGTGTGGAGACAAAATAAAGGACAGGAGAAAAGCTTAGGATTCCTTAGGAACATTTGGTGTAGGGACCAGGGATAACAGACCTATGAGTTATGGGCCAGTTAACTGGCCTAAAAGTTGTAAACAGAATTCTAACACAAACATGCTTCCTCATAAATGTAACCTAGCCAGGGCAGAGATAGTCAGCTTAATCTATAATGGTGGTTCTCAAGAGGCGTCAAGGGAGAGGTGATTTTGCCCCTGAGGAAATATTTGGCAGACATTTTTGTTTTGCTGGAGAGGTGCTACTGGCATCTACTGGGAACAGACCAAGGATGCTGCTAAACCCCTACTATGCACAAGACAGCTCCTAACAACAAAGAATTATCAAGTCCAAAAATGTCAATAGTGCTGAGGTAAGAAATACTGCTCTTTAGGCTGCAAGGCTACAAAGGAGACATGAGGGAGCTGCTGGGAGTTTGGGAAAAAAATGGCAGCCATTGAGAAGCTGTAGAGAAGCCAAAGGGAGAGAGATGTTCAAAGGAAGAGCAGTTAAATACTTTTAAAAAGCCTGAGGTGGGAGTAGAAAATGAGCCTCTGTATTTAGGAATCAAGAGGTTATTTAAAAACTTGAAAGAGTAGAATGAGCAGTAATGAGAGTGAGAACCCATCTGAAGAATGAGGCTGTAGTTGGGCAGTGGAAAAAGACATGAAAGAAGACCCAAATGGCATAACTGGACTCCCAAATGGCTGAACAGACAGCAACAGACAGTAATAATTTTTGCCTCCTTTTGTTGTTTGCTTTTTAACCAACCCTAAAGTAGTCTCTACTGGAGAGGAACAAGACTATCTTTGGCACTGTATTTGTTAATATTTTAATCAATTACTTGGAAACAATCAAATAGACGGGGAAATCAACTGTGAAGAAGACACAAATCAGAAGGATGATTAATACAGTGATTGGCACAATTCAAATTTAAAATTATCTCAAAATGCTGGAACCTCAGATTAACACCAATGGACTGAAATTTGACCTGGCATGATTGAAAAAAGAAAAAAAAATCCCACATGGAGTTCCAAAATATCAATTGCACAAATAGGAGATCAGGGTGATTGATTTGCCAGCAGTCATGTGAAAAAGACTGAGGGTCTTAAGTCTCTACAAGTATGATACAGTTTCTAAAATCATGATTGCAATATGGTTACATTATTGAGAGAATCTTATGTTTAAGTGATTAATTACAGTTTACAGAAAACATTGTGTGTATTCTATTATAAACGCTCCTTGCAACAACCTACTGAGGGTCTCAGAGCATGTATTATTACTTCCATTTTATAAGTGAGAAAACTGAGACTCAGAAAGATTAATTGATGTTCCTAAGGTTATAAAGCTAGTAAGTGGCTAGACTGTGATCAGAATGGAGGTTTTCTACCCCTAGTTCCGTGTTTTCTCCACTACCCACCCCCTACCTGAAAGCACTGGGTTCAGTGCACAGGAATGAGATAAGCAGATGCTCTATGTTGTCAGAACCATACCTGGAGGACAGTAAGTCTTTAGGGTTGCTTAATAGATTGTGATTTGATTGTGTTTATTCATTCTAGATTACAAACTGGAATTTATTTAAGGGAATTAACTAAGGCTGTAGATAAATGCAATAAAAGCAACTCTTGAAGAAACTGTAGGTGTTCAGACTAGGTCTTGAAGAGATGCCATTTGCTATTACTTTCAATTTATCCCCAGAAATTATCTTTTATAGAATTAATATATTTTGTAAATATGAGATTTTTTTCCCCCTATAATATTTCCACTCATGAGTACCAGTTAAAATGACCAGAGGAAGAAAACCAAGAAGATAATTTCTGCTCATATTTTGCTCTTAGCTAATTAAGCCAGTTCCAAAAACACACTGGGGATGTTTCTGCCTCACTTAACTTGATTAGCTATAGCCCAGAGTACATCCTAGTTTCAATATTTCTAAACAGAGAAGTACCACTCTAGCTGTCATCCTACTCAATTACTGAGTACTCTTCCACTTTTACTCAAACAAATAAACTTAAGCAAAATATTTCAATTATTTTCTTTTGAAGTCAGCATAGAGTTATTTGAATTTTAGATGGTAATCTGAGACCTCTGCTAATCTGCCTACTTTTATGTTTCTTTCCAGTTAAACCCTCAGAGCCTAAGGCCATATACTCTACTATCCTGTGCCTACTCTTGGGGCTTGGGGTGGAAGTGGGGGTTTGGGGAGAGTGTTCCAAAGTGTTCCAATGAGAGAGCTGTTAACAGGAGGAGGAAGTATGGGACTCTGAAAACAAAGTTATAAATCATATACAACTTCCTCGGAGATCTTATAATTTTAAAGAAGAGTTTAATATCCCAAGTAAAATTCTAATGAGGAGGGAATGTTATTTTTTGGTTAGGATTTTGTTTATATGTAAATTTGTTTTGTAATTAAAAAAATAATTTTATTATCATGTTATTATTTTGTTTTATTTTATCTTATAGTGGCCTTTTTTGGTGCTAGTTAGCTTCTCAAAACACCATTTCAACCCACCAACTCTTCTAGGGAGAAAAAGGCATTAAATGAACCTTCAGCTGCACCCATCGACCTTTCTCCCTACTTTGGTACAGGATGTGGTATCAACCAAGGATTCTAAAAAAAAAAAAAAACAAAACAAACAAAAATACAAAGAACCTCTGACAGGAAACAGCCTAGTCAGTCAGATTTGAAGTTCTGCAGGAGGATTCTGTGTGTCCTGGGCCTCTGAGCGCTGCACAGGTGATATGAGGTCTGGTCCTGGTCCATGTCAGGGGAATCCA